>NC_036455.1:26836502-27137058 GCF_002775205.1 Xiphophorus maculatus | reverse complement strand
TGACAAGTTTACCAAAATATAAAAAATGTCATTCAAACTGCATTTGCTTTGTTTTACTTTTTACTTGTACTTTTCATTACATTACTTGAGTACATCCATTTTTACAGTAATTTCCATACTTAAGTACAAGAAGTTTCAGATACTTTAAGACTTTAACTCAAGTAACATTTCAGTCAGTGACTTCGACTTTTACCAAAGTCATATTTTGGAGAGGTACATATACTTTTACTTGACTCTGAGATTTCAGTACTTTATACAACACTGGTGGTGAGTATCCCCGCCTGTCACGCGGGAGACCGGGGTTCGATTCCCCGACAGGGAGTGAAGTTTGTTTCAGGTCCCTCTTGAAAATGAGATCTAGATCTCAACGGGGTTTACCTGATTAAATAAAGGAATTATTAAAAATATATATATTATATTAAAATTCGTTGTCTCATCTCTGCCCACCAGGCCTTGGTTCTTGGATTCAGCTTTCTCCAGCTTCTGAATTTCCAGAAGCAAGGCCTGCTTCTCCTTCCTCTCTTCTGAGACAAGGTCTTCATAGTAGCGTTCTGTGTCGAATTTCTCCATCGTAATGGCCGCAACATCTTGGTGCAGCTCCTTGATCTCCTGCTGAAAGATGTCAAAGAGCTCATTGTTGAGGTGATAGACCATTGGTTTCTGCATTCTGGTTTATTCAAACAGGTTTTGCTCAAAACAATGTTTTCACAAATCCGCACAGTGAAAAGTGGGTAAATTTCTATGGAACTGTGTGTCTTTATAAGAGACAATGGACCTTACCAGAGGGGCTGCTTTTCATTGGCTGATGCCCATTCTACGTGGTCACGTGCGTGGCCATCTCACAAACACATGCTTCCCGTTAGCTAAGTATAATTGCAGTACTGATACACCTTGAAGCCTGTCTGCTACACAGTCTTGCGTTAGCTAAACAGATCAATATCCAATGTGTCTGTATCTGATATACACTAAAGATTTTATTTTAGCAGAAAAGGCTTTGGACTAAACTGTTACTCGTGTTAGCCACGCTAGCACCAAGTACAGCTAGTCAATCATCCATCGCTGTGTTCAGGGAAGCGTTGATTAATAATCGAGAAATAAATATCAAACCTGGAAACTTGATATCGTAACGCAGTGGTCCCCAACCACCAGGCCGCGGACCGGTTGGTACCGGGCCGCGCAAGAAATAATGAACTACTTCCGGATCTTTTATTATGAAAATCCTAAACCGGATTTTACCGGTTATGTCTTGCGCGTCAAAATTGAGCCAACTTGCAGCAGAATGAGTAAGAAAACAACATCGGAGTACAGTGAACCGTCGCCATTTCGCGGTTCACCTTTCACGGTCTCGCTGCTTCACAGATTTGCATCGTGCATTGTGTTCTGCATTCTGATTGGCCAAACAGTCTCTCCGCTTCTTCTCTACCTGTGTGTCAACAATGTTGCGCTTTAATATGTACACGTACGCTTGCCAAATTTAACATAATCGATGGTGGCATGTAGGTTTATAAGAATCTTTTTGCCCAGAAGAAAAAAGAGCGACAACAACTACCGATAACTATGTTCTTCTCTCGAAAAAACACACCTGCACCGCGGGCTTTAGAAGAAAAAAAAAAAAAAAACGCTACAGAGCGGAGTCAGATGCAGTGGCTCAGTCAGAAGAGCAGTGAAATACACGCGAGTCACTATTTGTGCTACTGTACTTTGTTTTTTCATAATAACTTTTTATTTTCTCCCTTTCTAATCCAATGACTCAGGTCGCGGTGGGGCGGCGCTGATCTCCGCAATTCAGGCACGGGAATCCGCTTTCAGTTCATATTAAAATTATTATTTTACAGTAGAGTAGTTATTTGTAAAAAAATTTTAAAAAAGTTCTTACAGTACTTTTTATTTGTTAAACAAATGTTTGGGCCTGTAAAAAGGTTTTGTTCTTTGGTTTCAATGTATTATGGAATATTTCATTGTATAATAATTGTAAAAAAATAAAGGTTACTACTTTGCGGATTTCGCCTATCACGGGTTCTTTTTGGAACGTAACGGGTAACGGCAGCGAAAAACGAGGGGGTTCTTGTGTATGAGGAATGAAAATGCCTGTGATGTCATCATTGATATTACTATGACGATAGTTCTCTTGTAAGCTTTCTCGTCATCTTACTGGCTGAATTTATTACAATACAAATATATGCTTTATTAATTGTAAGGGAAATTGGTATGACATATACATATACACATATACATACATACATTTTAATCTAAAAGTGCTAATAAAGTACATCTATAACACTATATTTATTATCAGAATGTGGATTAGAAGCTCACATTCGCTCTGACCTACTAAGAACAGAAAGTTCCTAAGCAATGCCAACAGAAAAGCACATTACAGCACCATGAACCATGAATTAGCACCGTTGAAATATTAGAACTTGTGCTAATAGGAAAATAAGTGCAACTACTTAGAAAAAATACAACATACACAATAATAATAAATCTTATAATACAATTTCATTTTTATTAAATTTGATCAGTTACTAGGTATTTTAGCCAATTTTCAGCGAATTTACTGAGCCAACTGCCGAGCGCGCGCGATGCTCTGACGCTACCAACGGATTTTTCCGAGCTTCAGCCGCTCTCAAGGAAGCTTTCCGAGATTCAATAAAAACGGATTTACTATTTTGACTTATGTATTTTGCGAAACTACTTTAATATTGTTTTTTTTCTTACCGATTTTCAAGATTCTTTATCAAATTCGACAAGATCTTCCAGTCTATTCCAGGCTATCTAGGTAGCGGAAACAACCGTCAGCTCTGAGCTCTCAAGCGTGTCAGACGTAATCTGAGAAAATTCGCAGCACAGCAGTTAAAGGGGCGGGACAATCAACCTTATTGGCTGATGTGAAATCGTTGTTTAATCAGTCACTAAAAGCAATCACTAAAGGCATATTTCACAGTTTTTACAGATTTGTAGCACTTTTTATCTATATTTATGAAAATATTTATTAGCTTATTTTAACTTTATTACTTTTTAACTCTTATTGTAGAATAAGACATTAAATCAACATCTATTAATTTTTTACTTGTGTTTTTAAACACTAGGTTACATATAGTATATGCAATATATATATTATTATTGATTATCTAACACTTATTGTTTTTCATACTTTAATTGTATTGCTCTTAACACTCAGAGGTCAGAAGGAGTTTACCAAAACAAAGTGTCACAAAGATGGCACTAACAGATGTTGAAGGAATGTTTATTTTAGGTGAAGGGTGGGGCTACCCTCGATGACCACCATTAGTTTCAGCTGTTATCAATAGGCTAAATCTTAAATGTGATATAGAAAAGAAAAAGGGATGCAGTGCTTTGCTACTAATTGTCAACACTACAACAGTAACATAAGATCAAGCAAACATTTTAATTAAGAAAAAAATAGCGAGTGAGAGGGAAGTAGTTCAGTTATGCTAGCTTGACTTTGACAACAGAACCGGTCAACAGAGGATGCTGTCTCCATCACTCTGCACACAGCCCTGACCCATCTGCAGCATCCCAACACCTACGTCAGGATGCTATTTGTAGACTTCAGCTCAGCATTTAATACCGTCATCCCAGACAAGCTGGTGCTGAAGCTACTCGAGGTGGGGCTGCCCGCTTCACTGTGCCACTGGATCAGAGACTTCCTCACCAACAGGCCTCAGGTGGTGAGAATAAGTGGCTCAACATCGTCCCCACTGGTCCTCAACACAGGCACGCCGCAGGGCTGTGTGCTCAGCCCAGCTCTCTTCACCCTGTTTACACACGACTGCGTGGCCATCCACCCCACCAACACAGTCGTGAAGTACGCGGACGACACAACAGTAGTGGGTCTCATTTCAGACAACAACGAGACCCACTACAGAGAGGAGATTCTGCAGCTCACTCAGTGGTGTTCAGCCAACAACTTGGTGCTGAACACAGGGAAGACCAAGGAGGTCATTGTGGATTACAGAAGGTCCAGGAGGACGGATCACACTCCCCTTCTCATAGATGGAGAAGTGGTGGAACGTGTGGACAACATCAAGTTCCTGGGCCTCCACATCACGTCTGACCTCTCCTGGAACACAAACACCTCCCACCTGGTGAAGAAAGCACAACAAAGGCTCTTCTTCCTCAGGAAACTGAGACGGGCTGGACTTTCCTCACGGCTGCTCGTGAACTTTTACAGGGCGATGATCGAGAGCATCCTCTGCCTCAACATGACTGTGTGGTATGGTAGCTGCACAGCATTGGAGAGGAAACAACTGACACGGGTGGTGAGAACAGCACAAGGCATTGTGGGATGCCCCCTCCCAGACCTGGACTCCATTTACACAGACCGGGTCAAGAAGAGAGCTGGATCCATAGCGATGGATTCCAGCCACCCGGGCCACAGACTGTTTGTGCCGCTGCCATCAGGCAAACGGTACAGGAATATACGGACTACAACAAATAGACTGAGAAACAGTTTCTTCCCCACAGCCGCCAGAGCCATTACTCCCTGCCGCCCCCCCCTCCCACACATATCATAACCTCGCAGTCACACATACATATCCCCCACCCCCATACAGCCATATTGTTCTGCACTTTGCACTGTCACATCATCTGTACTTTGCCATAATTGGACCTGCTGCTACTTCTTTGGTGTGGTTGAGTGCCTTTAGTTAATTTAGTTGTATATATTGTTATTATTATTATTATTGTGTGTTTGCTTATTTATACTGTATATATTTGACCTTTTGCACGGGAGCTGCAATGGAAATTTCGTTGAATTCTGTTCAATGACAATAAATGCTATCTATCTCTATCTATCTCTATCTATCTCTAACATGTAGATGTGCTGTGGAAGTCTGTGTGTTTTGGTTCAGTTAAGAACAAAAATATAGGCGACCCACACACCCAATGTCTGACAGATCATCAGTAGAGCAGGTGTTTAAGTTAGATAATCAACCACCACTGTGTTAGGCTAGTTACCAGCTAATGTACAGCGATCCCTTGTTAATAATGGCATTAATAATCGCAAAATAAACATCAAGCCTGAAAACATAAAACTGTAATAGACTGAATGTTCTGTTCTTTGTGTGGGGAATGTTTGCATGTTTTTTGGTGTTTAATTAGTGACGTTGTTGTCAGTTGCCATGGCAATGGGTCTGTGTATAGCGTAACACAGAGATTGAGAAAAAAGAAGAATATGAGTGGTTTTCTATGTTATTTTCCCCTTTGCCGCGGCGCACTGCATTAAATTAATAAAACCTAAATCTCTGGGTTTCATTTTATTTACCCTCCAGCCTTTGTGCTCATATGCAAAATTTGCCAACGTACACAATAACATGCAGCATGTCTATAAAGGAATGAAAATATGTGAGCTCCTTAACTTTATTTGGTTTCTCCTTTAGACCTTGATCCTGAGCTTTTATTTTGTGTTGTGTTTTGTTGTTAAAAACAAAAATGAATAAATATATGTTAGAGAAAAAAAAGTGTCAGCATACTTTTCACTCCAGAAAACCCTTTTCATTACAAAACCTTCAAAGAAACAAAGTCCTTCCACTCTGGAAGTTTCTACTAGAGCCTAACAGCAGGGGGTTGCAACCCTGGAAGGCTACACGTTAGTTCTGCTTGCAAAATAATCAAATAATACTAAAGCCTGAAGTTTCATGCACCATTTTTAAAGAATATTGGAAATAAGACGAGCGAGGTATGGAGTTCTGGTTCTTTTTCTGATTGGATTAAAAGATACAATTTGCAACACTGGTACTTTTGTAGTTAATTAAGCTGCCATGCTGAAGGACGATGTTGTTTTGGTGTTGGAGCCTTACTTACTTCCTTCCTTCCATCCTTCCGTTTTTACATACCAGCTTAATCCTTTCAGGTCACCAGGGGAGTCTAACTCCAGAAGTCTATTATGGTGTATTTACAGCAATGTCACTGGAGAGGAGAATATCCTAAAAATCCCTCGGATGAACATTTGGATTTGAACTCCTGTCTTTATTACGTTATGTGATCTATAACCCCGAAACCTTTCCTGAGACTTCTTCATTTAAGAAAAAGGTGCCATAATACAGATTTTATGTAGGGGATGGGTAGACAAAGGGATTATGAGTTTTATCCCCTCCACTGCTGCCTTGTCGTTCTACATTTACGTCAATAAATCCTTTATAATTTGCCTGCTTTCATCATCATCAGGTGTAAAAATCTCTTTGTCAGCTCAAGTACGATTTGCTTGTCTGCGAGTGCCTAAAATACTCTCCCACACACCGAGCTCAGGGAACTTACATTAGACGGAACAGACTTCTGGGTACTGCAATCAGGAAAAGTCAAGACCTATTAAGATAAGAGGCAGTTGAAGAATAATGTGAAACTTAAATGATTCCTGTCAGAAAATTAGGCCGTATATGAGAAGAACTACATGGAGATAATATACTAAGACATGCGGCCCATATTACTGAGGAGCTCAGTTTTTATGCTTTAAAAAGTAGCTGAAGGAAGCTGAAAGCGTTAAGTGCACGTTTGGTTCAGTTTGACAGAAGTCTTGAAAAGTATAAAAAGTAAATAATTTCCTAATGCTAAGGCTAATAATAGACTGTTTACTATGTGAAGCCAGCTGAAATGAATCCACCTTATGTGAGGTGTTTCAGTACACCCAATGTAACAAATTCAAATCTTCAGCATTGATTGTAATGGGTACTTTTTAAATAAAAAAAATTCTTCAAATTTTGCATATTAATCAATCAATCAATCAATCCAATTTATCTGTACAGCTTGTTTCAGCAGCCAGGCAGCTCAAGGTTCTTTACATGATAAAAACACAAAATTACAAACTTTTTCAGAAAACAGCATGCAGTTAACAGTGGAACAAACATTGATTTTGGTGAGAGTACCCATCAAAGTGTATGCACGACAAAATGTTGGTCAATATTTCATTTATTATGGCTCAGAAGCAGCTCTGAGTGGGCGGCTTTTTAACATGTTAACACCGACAGTAGCAGGGAAATCAGGTGAAAGTCTCTCAAACTGAAACTGGAGTTAGCAATTCAGAGCACCACCGAACATCTATTCATCGCTTCAATCTCCAAGCCTCTTTAACTGATCATTTATTTAGGAAATTTTGTTTGTGAGCCACACAGTCCCAGGTGAGATTAATCCAAAAATGAGATGAGGCACAGAAGAAGGTCATGTACGCAGAGTGGCTGCGGGAGCAACAGATGTTGTGTGCTTTTCCTTCAATTCGTTTTTTCACCTTTGAGAAATTTAGAGACTGTATACCAATCAGTCCTCGCAGCGCAGGTGGAGCAGAGGAAATGGGTTGTTACCTTTTTAGAATTTCCAAATTGTAAAGCCTTTCAGAACATCCCATCTGTTTAACTTGAAGATAATCACTCAGCTGCTCGTTATTTGTTGGCTGGCTCAGTTGTTTTTTTGGGTTTTTTTCTAATGCTGGGAAATGAAGAGAGGTGATTACAGGATGCAGTCTTTAGAGGAATCTCCCTTTCTGTCAGTTCTGGTCTGATTCAGCACTAGCACTGCTCCACCAAGCAAACCTTCAATTTGTTTATTGTTTGAGTTAGGTTCAATGGATTCCACTCATCAGAAGAGTCTTCCTCTGGATTAGTTTGAACACTATATTTTTCATTTTGTTTCCAGGGTGAATTTTCAACTTGCTATTTGTTCTAGGTTTGAAGTTATCTTCTGCTGATCTGTGTTTTTTCCCCTCTACCACCATCTTCCATCCTGACATGATGACTTCCTGTGTTGCCGTTATCCTCTACAACTTCCTCTTTCAGCACAGCGACTGGCAAAATTCATGGTTTTGAACATTTCAAGCTCAGATACATAGATGCTTGCTAGTGACGCGACACAAGAAAGTTTCTCAGTCCTGATCCTCAGGAACCACTGCCATGCTTTAGAAGTTTTCTTGTGATTAACAGGCTGATGCTGTTACGAATCAGATGTATTCTGCTGGATTGGACAGCGTCCGTTAGCCGCTAATGCTAGTGACATGCGCCAAACCATATCGTTGTGATGTGGGATGAGCAGGAGTCCTTTTAATCTTAACCGATTTCTACTAAATCTGGCATAATTTAAGAATGAGAAAACTGCCTATGTTTGGATATGTACACTATATATTTTCCCAAGATATAAATCTATAAACAGTTTGATTTGTCAGCTCTGTAGAGATGCAACAGTGGACTTTACATAATTTTGTTTTTGTTTGACAATTTAATTTTACATTGTTGTATACGTTATGAAACATTTTATCCTATTGTATGACTGCTGTGAATATTATGACATTCTATAAAGGAATAAGGTAGTTAATCCAGTTTTTGTTATTTATTGGACTACTGCTGCAGCAGTAAGAGGGAAAAACAGATGAACAACTCAAAACTACTCATACTCTGCTTTTTTCTCACTTTGTCAGTTTTATGCCGCACACCCCCGTTGTCGTGCCAACCGACCGACAACAGCTCCACTACCAGACAGAGCAGAAATTATACACCAAACACGCAAAACATTTTCTACACAAAGAACAGAACATAAAACCCACAAACAGAGAATTCAGCCAGGTTACCGATTCATGTTTTCAAGCTTACTGCTCATTTTGAGCTTATTGATAAGTGGTCAGATGAACACTACCGGTGTTGATTAGCGAGTTTAAACACCTGCTCTATTGATAATTTTACTGATTATGTCTAACTAAACCGAAACACGCCGAATTCCGCAGCACATCCGCATGTTAAGGTTGTCAAAGTCAAGCTAGCATAGCCTACCTCCTTCCCACTACATTGTTATTCTTTTAAGATTAAAACTTTTTACAGACCTGTTAAATGTGATCCGGTTGGACCTTGTCATCCAGCTGTCTTAGTGATGATCGCGTCCTTTTTTCTGATTCTTGACATGATTGTGTCATTTTTCCGACCACTGATGTTCCTGACTCAGTGCAAAGCAATGGCGCATCTGACATCCAACCCAGTAAAATAAACCAGCAGTCCTGCCATTTTTCAGAAGCATCAGAGTGAGGTGGTCCAACTGCCTCTTCAGTACATCATAATGTTGTGCTAATGAATAATCATTAAATTCAGGTGTGCTGAACCAGGGAAATAACTTAAACATGCAGGATCATTGATTAGGTTAACATGCAAGTTACAGGCTGTAAAATGGTATTTAAACATTGTCACTTCATACGTAGTTTTTATTTAACTTACTTTTTAATAAAATTTTGTGTAAAGAAATAGGCTTAGCATTCATAAACCTGGAGCTTATCCAACCGTAACAACCTACCTCTGTAAGTTTACTGTGCCGTGTTTTGTGCAGCTCAGCCTTTTCTCTTCCTTCAGCGAGGTCGCATTTCGAGATGCATTTTCAGTACGCAACAATCTTGTCAGGATTAATAGGCCTGCAACAAATCAATACTGCCTGCAGAGGAGAGAGGAGAAAAAAAGAGAGAAACAGAGACATGCAAGAATCTGTCTGGAATTTGTGACCTTCAGCTCACCACCAGATGTTTCTTTCCATGTGACAGGAATCAATTTTTATAGATAAGGATTGAAGTTTTTGCCTGAAAGAGGAGAAAGGGGAAAATAAAAATGTTGGAAATCATTATCTGCAGGTTGTGTTTGCTCCAGGATGACATGTCAATTGGTTGTTTCTGATGGACATATAAAAATATACACTTTTCAGTTAATCCACCCACATAGAAATCAGCGTACTATTTCTAAGAGTGCAGTGAGACAGTAGACTCAGTCTGACCTCATTTGCAACTAATTTGATTTATTTCTTCATAATTGTGTAACTTCATATTTATCAGCATACCCTGGGAAATATGGGTGTCCATTGTATGAATAAAAGTACTTTTAGTCATTAAGAAATATTTTTTTCTCTCCCTATCAAACCCAAAATCTTCCAATTGCAATACCTCTCTGCCTATTTAGAGCTACAAGTTTTATATTTGGATCACTTATGGTTATTTAGAGATCCTGTCGCACTTTATCAGTTGTCTATAATAGATAAAGCCGAGAATATTTGCTAAATAGCTTCTGGCACCCTGCAGATAATCTCTCCACAAAAGAATGGCTGCCTCTTCAACCCTTCTCCTGTTACTTCCTCTGGGAGCAAGCCGAGGGTTCAAAAGGTCATCCATCAAGGCAGCAGTTAAACTCTGGGGTTCGTGGCTGAGCAAAGACCAAACACTGTTTGACTTAACAGGATCCAAAACGCCAAGCGTTTGTAGTCCTTCTTCAAACCTGCACAAAGTCTAATAAAAACAGAAATGTACTCCTCGTCTCAGTAGCAAACAAACTGACTTGTTGTTTTGTATCAATGAAAAGGACTGAAGACGGGAAGCATGGCGCTGAACCATAAAGTCATTTGAACTAATAAGTTGTAAACGGTGTTAGATCAATCCAGGCCTGTAGGACCGGTGTGTCCTGCCGCTTTTAGATGCGTCTCTGCTTCAACACACCAGAGTCAACTAATCAGGCCATTAGTAGAACACTAAAGAACTTGACCGCATACTGAACAGGTAATTCAGCCATTTCATTAAGACATGTTGGACCAGGGACGCACCTGAACGCTGTAGGACAAAATATAAAGACTTTGTGTCAGCTGATATAAATATTTAATTGTTTTCAAAGTATTCTTTTCTTCTTATAACACACTTCTTTTTTTCTGTAAAGCACTTGACTGCCTTTCATAAGAATTCTGACATAGCCTTGCTTCAAGGTTGAATTTTAACTTTGTTGACAGTCAAGTCTTCATCTGTTTGTAACATTTCTCTATAATTAAACTCAAAAATGCTTCTTTAACAGCAGCTTCACAAAATGCTAACAAATTAGAAGATCCTTAACTCTGTCCTGAGATTCACAACTGAAAGACGAGTCTTGGCATCGGACTTAAACGCTTTCCTTTGTTGCGTAGAACTTTAACATATTTCCATTATTTTGCCTGTAGAGGAGAAGTAAAGCAATTAAAATCTTACATCAGGAGGGAATTGTTTTTTTATGTCTTTCTAGGACAAACAAAATACTTCAAATTGCTTTCCTTTGTGCAGAAGGCAAACTTAGTGTTACAAAAAAGAAAAAAAGAAGTCGTACAATTTAAATCAACCGCAAAAAACATGGTGGCTGTTTGTCTCTTTAGAAATACAAAAGACAGTGTTTCCATGAAAGAGCTAAACTAGAAAATTCCTGAAGAAATTTAACCGGGGCCTGCCAAAGTGTGCCTGTCGGTTTGGACCCAGTGTTCGGATGCTAAAAATTAGCATCAATGCTAAGATTAGCTACTGCGCAAGACAGTGACCTGACCTGAGAGAAAAAGATAATGCAAGGTAATATTATTGCATCACCTATGGCGGTGCACTAGTGGAGGGCAGTGAAGTGCTAATGTTTGTGCTAATGTTAATGTACTGCCTTGCTATGAAAGGCAGCTCACTAACCTAAGAGAGAAAGATAATACAGGCTAAAATTATTGCACCGCCTACGGCCGTGCACTAACCAGAGGGGAGTATTAAGGCTTTTATTTTGAAATTTTAAGTATACTTCATTTTAAATGTCCAAACTAATCCCATGAGTAACAGTGATTGGGTTAAATCGTTTCTATAATGCCCAAAAGAGCAATTACCTGATGTAAAAATTGTCAATGCTTTTATTTTGAAATGTTTAATAAGCTTCATTTTAAATGGCCACACTAATCCCATGTGTAACAATGGTTGGGTAAAATCAATTATAAAATGCCCAAAACACAAGTAGTTCTAAAGGCCAGCTCAGTCCTCCTCTGTAGTAACTGACAGTTCCGCCATGTTGTAGTTCTGACCTTGAGTCATTGTAGTTCTAAAGAGCAGCTCAGCTGTCGCGTGATGAAGCAGACAGGAAGAGACAGAATTCCAGTAGTTTGAAGTAGTTTGTTTTTCTGAAAGATCTGAGAGGAATATTCAGGCTTTTATTTTGAAATGTTCAGTAAGCTTCATTTTAAATGTCCAAACTAATCCCATGAGTAACAGCGATTGGGTGAAATCAGTTATATAATGCCCGAAAGAGCAATTACCTGATGTAAAAACTGTCAAGGCTTTTATTTTGACATTTTTATTAAGATTAATTTAAAATGGCCACACTAATCCCATGTGTAACAATGGTTGGGTAAAATCAGCTATAAAATGCCCAAAACACAAGTAGTTCTAAAGGCCAGCTCAGTCCTCCTCTGTAGTAACTGACAGTTCTGCCATGTCGTAGTTCTAACCTGCATGTTCTGCCATAGTTAGAACTACAGTGATGCGTTTTTGTAGTCCTAATCAGCTGCTCTGCCCTGTCCTGTTCTTTGTTCTGTTGCTATGGTAATGAAGCTTGTCTGTCAGACACTCAGGGCTGACAGAATTCTATTTCTTTGAGCCAGCCAGTTTGACTGAAAAAAGCAGTCCTAACAACTCCTTCCCGTTCGGGAACCGTGATACGTACTTGAAAACCGCTTGAAGCATCTGAAAGGGCTATTTGTCGTCTCCAATAGTACCGCGATTCATATTCTCTACCTCACTCACAGTAATAACAGCAATGAGAGAAAGATGGTGTGTGCTGAGCTCAGAAATTTTTCAGAAATGCATGGAAGTCAATCTGTGACTATCCTCAGAGGGATATTGAGGCTTTTATCTTGAAATTTTCAGTAAGCTTCATATAGAATTGTTGTTTAGGTTAAATGAGTTATTTACTGGCAAAACAGCCAGTAGTTCTAAATGGCAGCTCAGCCCTCTGTTTTAATTCAGTGTTAGTTAGAACTAGAGATATGGCGTTTTTGTAGTCCTATCTATTAGCATTAGGTTAAAGGCTAAAGCTAATAGATAGGCACTATCTGCGCAAGCCAGTGCCTTAACCTGAAATAACAAGATAATGCAGGCTAATATTAGGCCCCAATAAAGAGACGTTTTATTAGGTGTGGAACAATAGGTGCCTGCCATGCAAGACATTCTTGTTTTAACCTTCTTGTTTTCAAGAAGGTTAGGGATACAAATTTTCTAACCTTGAAATGTTGAAGATTTTAGAAATTTGGAATGAAGATGATGTCATGGAAAAGAGAACTTCCAACTACAAACACTTGTTTGGATTCTTGTTGGAAAGAAAGAAAATGGTTAAAATACTAGTGGAAACCATTTAAAAAAAAAAAAAAAAAGTACTTAACAGTTGATTTCTTTTTACATAAAATCATGGTAAGTCTGGCTATTTTTAGACCAGGGGTCACCAACCTTTTTGAGACTGGGAGCTACTTCACAGGTTCAGAGTAACACGAAGGGCTACTTGTTTGATACAGACATAAATTTTCTTTACAACAAAAATTCATTTAAGTAAATATGATTACATGCTGCCTGATCATATTAATGTTAGGGACTATGCACAATAGTTATCAGTAAGGACAGCTATGGTTAATTGCTATATTGTGGTCAGACGTTCTTAGTTCAGAGTTTTAAGTTGGTGAGGTGGGGAACGCCGAAGCCTAAATCTTATAGGTCAGTTTTCTTTTTCTGTGAGTTAAAAATGATGACTGGAGTTTGAACCACTCATCATTTGAACCTCAGGTTCTGCCTGAGCTTTTTACAGTGCGCGGTTCTGGCGGGTTGTCGGTTTATTAGCTTTTTTGTGATTTTGTGAACTGAACAGCTGACGGGTCACCCGCGGGCTGACACAAGCAGATGTCGAAAAAAAATGTCTGACAGATTGGAAGGTACAAAACTATCACTGCACCCGACCTGCAGGAGCACAACCACCTCTCCAACGCGCAAACATCGGCACAAAACTAAACCACTAAAGCAGCGCACCCTTTTATTTCTTTTTTTTTACACAAACGATGCTAAATAATAAAGACATTGAAGCGAAGCAGTGAGATCCACGGAAAGAGGAGGATTGGCGAAATCTTATAACTACGGGAGGTTCAAACTCCACTCATCATTTTTAGCTCACAGAAAAAGCAAACTGACCAATAGGATTTAGGCTTTGGGTGCCCTTTGACCCCCACAGACTCACACTGATGCGCGCTACATACAAGATGTTTTGGCACAAAAGAACTTTTTCTTCTCCATAATTTTGTTATTAGTAAACAGGGTTGGATAATAGAAATACAATAACTTTTCTTTTTTTAATTTAAAGGAAAATCTCTCAGTGCGTCCAGCTGTACAGCTGCTGCTGCAACAATCCAAACTCTCAGTCACTTGTGGGCAATTTAGAATCACACAGAAAAGCTCCAAAAGGGAATCAAACTCAAAACTCTGAACTAAGAACTTCTGATCACATAATAGCAATTAACCATAGCTGCCATGGTAAATTATTACTGATAACTACTGTCAGTAGTCCCTAACATTAACATGATCAGGCAGCATGTAATCATATATATATATATATATATATATATATATATATATATATATATATAGCCAAGACAATTTATGTCTGTATCAGACAAGTAGCCCTTCGTGTTACTCTGGACCCATGAAGTAGCTCCCAGTCTCTAAAAGGTTGGTGACCCCTGATCTAAGGAATCTGGGTGAATGAGAAAGACAACGGTATACTTTAAACTTCTACTTTAATAATTCTGTCTTTTCCACTTTTCCTTCTCTAATGTCTCCTCCCACTTAGTTAATTAAGAAAACAGAGAAATAAATATATGGTAAACTGCTCTAATATTCCCTAAGTAAACATGCTCTGATCTGCATCCAGAAGAGCTTAGAAAGTTCTCAATTAACTATTGTTCTATTGTCTTTTCTGCAAAGAAAATATCATAAAGCATAACTTATTTTAAATACTTCATGTGAATAGCTGCACATTTAATATGCATGTCTTAAAAGTCTTAACCGTGACATTTGTAAAGCATTTCTTGAGGAAACAATGATAGTTCCCCTCTCTGCTGTTGCTATCCCCAAACATCCTGGTACCAGCAACCCCCCAAGCTCCCCTCTCTGCTGTCGCTATCCCCAAACATCCTGGTACCAGCAACCCCCCAAGCTCCCCTCTCTGCTGTCGCTATCCCCAAACATCCTGGTACCAGCAACCCCCCAAGCTCCCCTCTCTGCTGTCGCTATCCCCAAACATCCTGGTACCAGCAACCCCCCAAGCTCCCCTCTCTGCTGTCGCTATCCCCAAACATCCTGGTACCAGCAACCCCCCAAGCTCCCCTCTCTGCTGTCGCTATCCCCAAACATCCTGGTACCAGCTACCCCCCAAGCTCCCCTCTCTGCTGTCGCTATCCCCAAACATCCTGGTACCAGCAACCCCCCAAGCTCCCCTCTCTGCTGTCGCTATCCCCAAACATCCTGGTACCAGCAACCCCCCAAGCTCCCCTCTCTGCTGGCACTATCCTCAAACATCCTGGTACCAGCTACCCCCCAAGTTCTCCTCTCTGCTGTCGCTAACCCCACAGCGTTATGGTACCAGCTGTCGTTACGCAATAGTCAGCCCCGCCCTCAACCTCACAACATCCAAGGAGTGACTACTGACCAGCTCTCCGTCCAACGGGTCCAATAAATCTCTAAGCCTTCGAGTATTACCCTGAAGCAAGTCTAGTAGAGATGATCTATCTAAGCTGGTGTCGAAGGAGACTCAACTAGCCTTTAACTACCTACAGTCCAAGAGTTATGGCCTTTTCCAGTTAAGAAGCAATCAGCTGAGTAGCCCTCACACCTGCACAACCTCAATAACCACTCCTATTAACGGTAGCGCCCCCTCTAAGTACAACGTGCGCTTGTTACAGACTAGTCAAAATCCTCTTTGAAATAGAAGCAAAGCAGACCTGGCTGTTGTCCTTCGAACACTTCAGATCTTCATCACTCAGTCACCTTTGTCTTTTCTCCAAGTCTGTTGCTGCAACTTTGAGATCCTAGGGTTGAGGAAGAGTAAGGCAGCCAAATCAGGAACCAGGGCTGAGGGTCAAGGGGTCTTGTCCCTTCTGGCGGTGCGAAGTCTCAACTTCCCCATGGCTCCAGGGTGCCAGACCTCTCTTCTTGGTCCCCTTGGCCTTATATACCCTTTCAACCCATGCCTCTATAAGGCGTACGTGACCTCTCGAGCATGCAACTACCTCATCGGAAAGTCCCAGCCATTCCCACATATACCCTGCTTCCCTCCCTTACTTTCCTCGTGACCATCTTAGTTTCAGATCCTTAATTGGGACACAGCTCTGGGGCAACTCCAGACATGTTCGGACTTGCCTTTTTCCCTTGCCTCTGTATCTAACACATTGTTTGATTATTACTTCAATTACAGTTTTATATATGGTGTATGATCATCATAAGTAAATTCAAAATATCTTGTCCCATAATCATCAAAAAATCAAAATGCAAGATTCACTTGCTCAGGCCTTCATGATCTGTTGTCTGCATTAGTCTGGAATGATCCCACCTCCTAATACCAGTTTTCACAACACAGTGACCCCCCAATACTTACGTCCAGTTACCTGAAATTTTTTTCAGTTATTAAAAAATCCAGGGTGGCACCCAGTACCTCAGCGTTCCCGAATTATACATGTCAACAAAAACACGCCCAACTCTCCGGAATATATTCGGTTTTGGTGTTTCTTCCTTCTGTGTTTGATCAATTTGTGGCTCAATCTTGGTTTTTTCCACCCTGGATTCCATTCTGTCTATCTTGATTTTTAAAGCCACGATCTCCTTATTTAATTCCTCGTTCTCCCTAGTAAGGCACAGCAGTTTTTCTGACTTTTCTTTTAAAGATTTTTCCGCGTCATTTTTTGCCATGGCCCGCTTCCGTTCTAGTTTAATTGTTAATTGTTGCATGTTGCAATAATCATTTTGCATTCTTTCAATTGTTGTTCTCGCTTCCTCCAATTCCAAATTAACTTTAATCATTTGTTTTTTATAATACCCATTCGAACTTATGAGTTTGCAATTCTCTACATGCCAATTTGTTGAGTCATCGGTCCTGTTCAGTCTCTCTAGTTTCCTCTTCAGACTCTCCACTGTTTTCTGAAGCTGCTCATTTTCACTGTTCAGCTTCATCTGGTTCTTCTGGAGAATCTCTAACTTTTGTAACGTGAAATCTTTCTCCGCCATTGTTTCTTTCTCGTTCGATCCTTAAACTGCAAATGAATTTCTCTGTGGAATCTGGGAATACAAAGACAGTCACCAGTGATGTCACAAACAGGATGTGTGACATCACAGTTCAACATCATAGTCACAAGAAGTCTGTTGGGTGTGGGGGGGAAGGGGGGATGTTTTTAAAAAAAAAAACTTTATTAACACTGTATAACGACAGAGAGAAACATTTGTTCTGCCTCAAGAAAAAACAAATACAGATAAACATGTTCAAGAAAAAGAAAAAGCTAAGGGGCTTCGGTTCCCAACTGTACATTCAAAGCAGTACAGATTTCAATTGTTTTAATATCTATTTTTTGTCTTTGATGGTCGGGATATAAAACTTAACTTCATGGTAAAATGCAGCAAGGCATGGCTTCCCCTACCTGGAACAGTGAATATGATATTGAGCTAGTGACAATAAAGGATTTATCAGAAACTCTGAATTGTTGAGCTTCTAGTGCAGTGTTGTATAGTAACGAAGTAAAAATACTTCACTACTGTACTTAAGTATATTTTGGAGTACTTCATACTTTCCTGGAGTATGAAAATGTTTGATGACTTTCACTTTTACTTCACTATTTTTCCGAACTTAATTGCGTACTTTTACTCCGATACATTTTCAATGTGTGGTTTAGTTACTCGTTACAAAAAAGCGAGAGAGAGAAACGCAAGTGTTTTGACCCCACCTACCGATTAGCAAGTAGCAAGCAGGCTACCGAACAAAGTCGTAGCCTGCTTGCCTGGGCTTCTTCATCACCTCCAATAGGATACACCTGCTTCGCTTCTCCCATTGTTGGGGAAATCAGAAATCAGAACACGTTACACCGGGTGGGTGGGAGGGTCGTACAGAGAACAGTGCTGCCCGCACTGACGCGGCTCAGGGATTACGTGACACGCAGCGCCGTGCCCTATAATGCACTGTAAGCTATGTAATGTGTTTTGAGGCAATTGACCAAAATCCCGGACAATTCTTAAATTCCCCCCGGACATCTTTTTAGGTCTGAAAAGTAGGACATGTCCGGGAAAAAGAGGACGTCTGGTCACCCTAGTTCAATGGGGGACAGAAGCCATAGCGATAGCAATTTAGACTAAATTTAACGAATATAGGAAAGGCATGCAAGTTCAAAACCACAAACCATTAACATGTGCTACTCTTTAAAACTGGAACAATTTATTAGCAGGTTTAATTTTGCCTGCACTTGGTTGGGTACATTATTTTATGTTTATTTGACAAGTTTACCAAAATATCAGAAATGTCATTCAAACTTGCCTTGTTTTACTTTTTACTTGTACTTTTCATTACATTACTTGAGTACATCCATTTTTACAGTAATTTCCATACTTAAGTACAAGAAGTTTCAGATACTTTAAGACTTTTACTCAAGTAACATTTCAGTCAGTGACTTCGACTTTTACCAAAGTCGTATTTTGGAGAGGTACTTGTACTTTTACTTGACTCTGAGATTTCAGTACTTTATACAACACTGTTCTAGTGAGGCCAAGTAAGAATCTTCCCATAACAGCATAAATTGTGCTTCTATGTTGTTGTGGATAAAGTCACATGTATTGCTAACTAAGGCTAGGCGCCTGACTACAAATATGGTAATAGGCAGTCAGAAAGGTTCGGCTGAGGAGCCGAGTGTGAATAAAACACCAAGAGACAGGTAGTAAGTTTAAGTTATTGTATTCAAGCTTACAGTTTTGCATAAATTTATGGACCAGTTCGGCAAACATCAAAGAAGCTCATAAACCGACGACCCACCAGAACCGCACACGGTAAAAAGCTCTGCCAGGATCCAAACAACTGCTCTCTTAGAACTACGGGAGGTTCAAACTCCTGTCATTCATTTTTATGTCGTGTCTCCCAGTCCTCCCTCATCGCCCCCTGGTGGTCCCAGTGCTCCCTTGTCCCTTCGCAAGTCAGTCACTGCTCTCCTTATGCATTGCTATGGGCAGGCCCCAATTATCTTGAGACATTTTATTTAAATTGAATGGAAACAAAAATCAAAGAAGGCAAAACATATATATGTATCACCACATGCTTTTTGAGGAATTAGGAAGCTACAGCAGAAAAAAGCTTCTGATCCCAGCAAACAAAGAGGGCTGAGACTTCAGAGAGGACCAGCAGCGAGTTCTATACCCATACCAACTTATACCAAGTTGTATTACCTATGCTGAAACGTTTTCTAAAAAAAACACACAGATGCAGACTATTCAGGCAAAAACTTCTTCTGCTTGACAGTTTTTTTCCCATAGTGTTTCACAGTTGTTGCTTTAAGTTTTATCGTGACTCTGCTTCCTGTCTTCTACATAATAAGTAGATAAATACATGAATAAGTAAATTAATAAAATTTGCATCATTCACTAAGAGAGCAATAATGTTAACGTACAATGTTTTTTGTGAGCCATATGAGCCAAGAGCTGCCTGCTTTTTCCTATCTTTTACTCATGTTGGTTTATCTGACGCCCCATTAAAGGTAGACTCAAATGTGAAGTTAAAAGTTTTCTGAAACATCAACTTCCGTCAAATCTATATGTAGGCTATTTCTCATTTGCAATACATCCTGTTACATACTTTGCACGTGCCTTAGAATGAATGATGTACAATTGACAGTGTGATGCCATCTTTTTTTTTTTCTTATGACATACTTAATCGTTGCTTGACCAATTAAATTTGAGCCAGCTGGCATTACAAACTAACTTAATTGTAATACAACTGGGATTGAATTGGAATGTATATAACCTGTCTTTACAGCTAGATTGATTTGAAAAAATTGTTTCTATATGAAATAGAAATGTTTGTTTTGATATGTCTTGTTGTAAACCAGCTCTGTATAAATAAACTCAGTAATTTGACTACGAAACGTTGCCGTTTTAGGAAAGCAGACTGATGCAAATATGGTTTATCCAAAACTTGAGGTCATCCATCATCGACGGCCTGCTTGTGTGCATCCATGTAGGCAAAATCACACTCGCAGCTCTTTAACCAACTGTGTCATGTACATGCGTGATTTAGAGACAGATTTTAAACAGAGGCACTCAGGATCATTAAACTCAGTGGATGCTGCGTTTTGCCTTTAGCACATCCCATGACAACACAATTCTGTCAACTCCTGTGCATAACCTTTTTTGTTGCTGTAGTAATTGCCGATTAAGAGTCTGTTAGAAAAACAAGAATAAGTCAAGTGTGGAGGTTGAAACTGAGAGACACCGTAAGAGGATGGCAAAGGAAAGAAAAGAAAATGAGTAAGCTCCGAAATAAAACAATCTTGTATCTGAAAAGTAAGACAGAGAAAACTGGGCAAATAAGACAATAAAACTACAGATAGTCAGAATCAACTATTGCTGATGACAGGCTATTGTAATCAATCTATTAGAGAAAAAGCAATCATATAAGCATTCATGGCTAGATTTAATAGAATTTGTTAAAGAGCTCCAACAAGAACACGAGCATTCACCTGCTTTCACATCAATATTTAAATATCAAAGTACATCAAGTCTATCATCAAGTATCAAAGAGTTTTAAAGAAAGCGTAAACTTCCAAACAGTCACATCGTGGCTCAAACAAAAACAGCCAAAGCGGTTCGCTTCAGCCTTCCTGTGATTTTTGATCTCAGAGGGGTTCAACTCCTGAAGAGCCTGACGTCCTGTCACCATGGCCACCCTGAGTGTTATGCATGAAGCCCACTTTAATTTGAATCTCCATGCACAGAAAACTTTCTGCTGCCTTTGTTGGTTTTCAGGAAGAGGCACAATCCCTTGGTGAAACTAAAAACGAACATTTATTCATCCATTATAATTATAAGGCTATTAAGTCGTTGTAATGTCAATTGATTATTGAAAGAAATTCACAATAGAGGGACCAGTCTCTCTATAAGAAAAATTTAAAACTGAACACATAAACACCCATTAATGATAAGAAGCAACAGGAGGAATGACTGCTTAGAAAGACACAGACTGATCGGATGCGTATTCGATTCAAAGGTGATCTAACGTCCTGGTGGGATTCATCCAACCTGAATGTCATTGATACTCGACAAACGTCACTATTCTGCGTCCTGATACGTGTAAGCAGGAAGAAAAGCAACAACCATGGCGTACTGTAAGCCCAGATCTGAAATTTTAGTCAAATACATGGGAGACAGCCTCAGAGAGCCTCAGAAAATCCTGTCGCATGACTTTGCTCTAAAGCACCGTGACAGAAAACCGTACGGTCTAGATAAATTTCGAAAACATTTTACCGGAGCAGACATGCATATCAATGTCAGGACCGATTTTGATACCAATCGTGCGATATTTGTGGGCATGATGGCGTGATTTCAAAATTATTTTGGGGTCAAAAATTCTCTTCATTTCTCACTCTAGCAGAGGGGCAATCAGTCTGAGGCACACTCTAATTTTAGGAAAAATGAAAAACGTTGGGTCGCTTAGAGACAAATTGTGGACAAACTGTAATTGGTATGGACGAGCCGTCTTCACTTTCGAAGAAATCACGGACATATCTACAAAATGAAATTTGAATGGCATTTCTACGTGAATTCGTGACGACACAGAAAATCCTCAAAAATAGGGTATTTTTAGGATTTTTCCCATTGACTTATAATGGGGTTTTTTTCGTAGTTTTTTGCGAATTATGTCGCCATGTTAACCCCAAATCCCACCAAAAGTAATAGCTCCAATGGCGTGAATTTTCGGCACGTTTTGATACCTCATTTGTAGGTGTGCACGCAGCGGTATGAGCCGCATTAACAGTTACGGAAGAAAAATAAAGATTAAAGAGACCCTTGTTGGGTGTAGAGTAATAGGTTCCTGCCATTGCTTTGCATGGCAGGCCCCAATTAGAAATGAAAAAGAAAGGGCAAATTTTCTGTTCAATACAGAAAGTATGTAGACAGCCATAAAGAAGGTGAAACAGGCTTGGATCAACTTGTTCAATAAGTTTTCATCTCTTTTTTGTCTTTTTCTCCACCAGCTTTTTAATATGAAACCAGTTAAACGTGTGTTAGGTAAATTCATTACATCAGGCTGTTGTGATCTGTGTTTTCTGTGTGTTAATTTCGAGTTTTCTGTGTCTCTGTGTTGTCCTGTTCTCCCCTCGATTACTCCCAGGTGTTTCTCGTTCCCTAATTACCCCGTATGTATTTAGTGTCACCTGTGTCTCTGTCGGGTCCTTGTCTAATGTACGTTCTGTCCTCCGTGTTGTCCAGTCGTTTTAACGGTGGCTATCGGTGTCAAGCCCTGGCTTCCACTCGGCCGTGCTGCCTGTTGTTTGGACTGTGTTGCTGGACATTCCTCATTAAAAATCACTCATTTACTTCAACCTGGGTCTGCTGCGTCTGCCTCACCACTCACCACACCCGCACTTCATGACACAGGCAGAGAAAAGCCAACCTTCTTCAAACTTCTAAATATCCAATGGATATAGTGTCTTGCCAGATTACTCTAACCCCTTATATTTTGTTTACATTTTTCACGTTGAGATTACAGATCTCAGTGTCTTTATTGTTTTTTGTGAGATCAAGAAAGTGTTGTGAAGATTTCATTTTTCTCACTGAAAAGCTGTTTTATGCCCCTGTATTTTGCCCTTTTAAAAAATCCCACTAGTACCAGGAGTTAACTCGTCAGTCAACAGAGTCCATCTGTGTTCACATTTCAATCTAAGTAAATATGCAACTGTTCAGTGGTTTCTATGGAAACCTTTAGCTGCCAGGGATAGGAAATCAACTCAGGAGCATTAGGCATCGTGTTAAAGAATTCTGTCTCTCGTCAAAACCAAAATATCTTTTCATTTAAATGAGAAAGGTCATAGCAATAAAACAGCAACACGTTGCCGCATGTTTGAAAAAGAAATATTTCTTTTTCAAACATGCAGAGTAAGAGGATGAGGAGTCAGAGGGAGCACCTTTACATCTTTTTAAGAAGTTGTAATCAGTTTATGTCTTGTTATGTGAAGACAATTTCTTAATTTAAAGGTGGAGTTTTATGGAAAATCAGCTTTTGAGCTCATATCGTGTTACAATGTTATTCCCTCAAACATATGTGGAGTGTTGCCTTGATTCCTTCATGCATGTTTGAAAAAATGTTTAATCTCTCCCTGAGTGGCAGCCACTCAGGGAGAGATTAAAGGCTTGGTCTCACAAAGCCCCGCCTATTTCCACAAAGCTCCTCCTCTGATCTGCAGTCTCACAGAGCAACAACAAATAGCAAACACCTGGAGGAACTATGGTTTATAAAAACAGATCAGCCCTTCACTGTATTGATGTTCAGTCCAGCAGAAAGAACTGAGCATTTCAGTTCAGAAAGAACTGAAATGCTCAGTTCAAATGTTGATGTTGAAACATAAACATTTCACATGTTAGAAGGATTTATTTAGCTTCAGATGCAACCTTTGCTACAAATGATCAAGCGTTCACTAAAGGGATGCTGTTGTTGCATTTTAAGCAATACAATATTTATTTTGTATTTTTAAAGAGGAGCTGACAGATAAACCAAATTATATTTTATTACATTAATTACCACGGTTTATAACAAAGTTGTTTTTTTTATAATATTGTATAAAATAAGCTTAAGTGGTTAAAATCTGCAGAAGGTGCCAATTTTTTCTAATTCTATTAATCCTCAGAAAAACTGACAGGATATTGATTTACTAAAAGAGTTGCATTAGTTGCAGCCCTACATAAAATGCAAAGTCAAAAACAGCGAGCTAAACATACAGTAAGCATAATCCCAGCCATTGACACACTCTGGAGTTGAAGTCGGAGTAGAGGTGGGAGGTTTTGACGGACATCAAACGTCACTGATTTCCACCTCAGCCCATTCAAAGCCGAATTTATAAAAGCTCACATCTGTGTGGGACATGAGTGCTTGTAAGTGTTTTAACGAGAGGTTGAGCTGTGGATGGAACAGTGTTATGACAGAAACATCACAGGCTGAGAGAAGTTGACTAAACAACAGCAATTTGCCTGAATGTTGTTATCATCATTAATAAAGATTTTATAGTCATGAGTGTTTTGTATTGGTGATGATAAAAAGTCTTGAAGATTTTGAAAGGCAAATCTTTCTTTCCTTGTGCCTCAGCTGAACGTGAACGTTTTTGAGTCAATTATTTAATTTTACGATAAAGTTTTTTTTTTTGTTGTTCTTTTAACACCGAATCATTTTGTGCCACTCCAAGGAAACTGCCAGTCAGCCCAGATAATAATGTTACGTCTCTTGAGTTTTCAGTGTGCTGTGGCTAAGGTCTTTGGGACTCTGCTGTGAAACTCTATTCATTAAAAGCCACAGTCAGACAAGGTTAGAATGATGCTCAGTCTGGGTGAAAATTGCCTGAGGAGTCATACCAGAAATTTGACCACCTCTCTCAATATGCCTAGAAACTCATTATTATATGTTTTAAAAATGGCCTTTTTAAACATTTATGATAAATCCTTTCCTTAAATTTCAAATATTTAACATAGACCGACAAGTGATTCCTGTCTTCTCTGATTCTCTTGGATTCTTAAGCTGATATATATTTTTAAACATATGTCAACATTTAAATTGTTTTTCATAATGGACCTGTTTTTACATGCCAAAAGGTTTTTCCATATGGGTTGTTATTCGATGTCAGTTTTATCTTCATTAGCTGCGTTTCCATTACAAATGTGCACAAATCTTTGTCCATGTCCTGCTAATGTTGAAGAAACAGAAGATTGCAACTGTAGTGTTTCCATTTTAAATAAAATTAAAATCACAAGTTTGCACAAGTCATTAAAAATCATGGCAGCAACAGATGCAAACAGTTACATCAGATATATTCATAATTCGTCATGGTGCTAGTGCTCATCATCTATCAGCCAATCAGAGGAGACGTCTGCGTTTTATTCAGGCACTAGAACAACAAGCCCCGCCTACTTGGGAGCAGCTACATATGGGGCGATTTGGGGAAATTTAGTTGGTGATTTTACAGAAGAATTATAGATACATGTTGGAACGACACATTTTTATTAACTTTGATGCTGTGAGAACTCTGTTGGAACCAGCTGTACGCTGTTGAGAGGGTGGAGAGGGAACCATCATCCTCCTGCTGCCTTGCATCTTCTTTGTTGTTCCCACCAGTAGTAACATTTGGCTGTTAATCATGTGACTTGTGTCATGTGAAAAAAGTGTTTCCATTGTAATTTTGCGAAATACACTGCTCAAAAAAATAAAGGGAACACTTAAACAACACAATATAACTCCAAGTAAATCAAACTTCTGTGAAATCAAACTGTCCACTTAGGAAGCAACACTGATTGACAATCAATTTCACCTGCTGTTGTGCAAATGGAATAGACAACAGGTGGAAATTATTGGCAATTAGCAAGACACACTCAATAAAGGAGTGGTTCTGCAGTTGGGACCACAGACCACTTCTCAGTACCTATGCTGTCTGGCTGATGTTTTGGTCAGTTTTGAATGTTGGTGGTGCTTTCACACTCGTGGTAGCATGAGACGGACTCCACAACCCACACAAGTGGCTCAGGTAGTGCAGCTCATCCAGGATGGTACATCAATGCGAGCTGTGGCAAGAAGGTTTGCTGTGTCTGTCAGCGTAGTGTCCAGAGGCTGGAGGCGCTACCAGGAGACAGGCCAGTACGCCAGGAGACGTGGAGGAGGCCGTAGGAGGGCAACAACCCAGCAGCAGGACCGCTACCTCCGCCTTTGTGCAAGAAGAAACAGGAGGAGCACTGCCAGAGCCCTGCAAAATGACCTCCAGCAGGCCACAAATGTGCATGTGTCTGCACAAACGGTTAGAAACCGACTCCATGAGGATGGTATGAGGGCCCGACGTCCACAGATGGGGGTTGTGCTCACAGCCCAACACCGTGCAGGACGCTTGGCATTTGCCAGAGAACACCAGGATTGGCAAATTCGCCACTGGCGCCTTGTGCTCTTCACAGATGAAAGCAGGTTCACACTGAGCACATGTGACAGACGTGACAGAGTCTGGAGACGCCGTGGAGAGCGGTCTGCTGCCTGCAACATCCTTCAGCATGACCGGTTTGGCAGTGGGTCAGTAATGGTGTGGGGTGGCATTTCTTTGGAGGGCCGCACAGCCCTCCATGTGCTCGCCAGAGGTAGCCTGACTGCCATTAGGTACCGAGATGAGATCCTCAGACCCCTTGTGAGACCATATGCTGGTGCGGTTGGCCCTGGGTTCCTCCTAATGCAGGACAATGCTAGACCTCATGTGGCTGGAGTGTGTCAGCAGTTCCTGCAAGATGAAGGCATTGAAGCTATGGACTGGCCAGTCCGTTCCCCAGACCTGAATCCGATTGAGCACATCTGGGACATCATGTCTCGCTCCATCCACCAACGTCACGTTGCACCACAGACTGTCCAGGAGTTGGCGGATGCTTTAGTCCAGGTCTGGGAGGAGATCCGCCACCTCATCAGGAGCATGCCCAGGCGTTGTAGGGAGGTCATACAGGCACGTGGAGGCCACACACAATACTGAGCCTCATTTTGACTTGTTTTAAGGACATTACATTAAAGTTGGATCAGCGTGTAGTGTTATTTCACTTTAGTTTTGTGTGTGGCTCCAAATCCAGGCCTCCATTGGTTAATAAATTTGATT
The DNA here is from genome assembly GCF_002775205.1 of Xiphophorus maculatus. Taxonomy (NCBI): domain Eukaryota; kingdom Metazoa; phylum Chordata; class Actinopteri; order Cyprinodontiformes; family Poeciliidae; genus Xiphophorus; species Xiphophorus maculatus. The sequence continues at coordinate 27,110,394 of NC_036455.1, read as the reverse complement.
TCCATTGATGATTTTTGTGTGATTTTGTTGTCGGCACATTCAACTTTGTACAGAACAAAGTATTCAATGAGAATATTTCTTTCATTCAGATCTAGGATGTGTTATTTGAGTGTTCCCTTTATTTTTTTGAGCAGTGTACATCCATTTCAATATGGCTGAAAAACCACCTAATCATGATCAATAAGCTGCATGGCTCTTCATGTCACAGCCTTTTCCAGGTCACAAAGGTTTACAAAAGGCTTGACTTTGTTCAGAAGTCGTAAATAATAAAAACTGGACTAAAAAAATAAGAGATTAGTTTGTCAAATTGTAGTCTTGTCAACTGTAGAGAGCTTTTGACACCACGGTCACATTTCCAAGAGCAGTACCAGCTTTCCCCAAATGAGGTCCATTCTGTTTTTTGTTCATTTACAGTTCTGGTTAAACCAATGTTTAACTGAGATTCTGTCAAGGTGAGAAAGCAGTGTGTTACTGTATCCTATCAAAGCTTCTTACCATATTGATAAGTAAATTTGTAAGCTAACATTGTGTCGGTTTATAATAGATACAAATGGCAGCATGTAGAAGGAGGAAAGCAGAGGGCCCCGTATGGAGCCCTGGGGAACCTCGCATAGAAGAGGTTGCAGTAGAGGAAGAGGAGGCATTGAGTGGGACAGAAAGGTTCTGTCAGACACTTTACACAGTGCAACGGCTACTGACAAAATCATGAAGGCAAAACTAAAGGACAGAGTGGCCCACTGTGTTAAAGGTCACTGAAAGGTCAAGAAGCACCTGGCTGAGCAATGTCATTATGAACTCTTACTGAAGCAGTTCTATGCCAGCATCTAAAACCAGACCGAAATGTTTCTAAAATTCTGCTTTCTTCTGAAAATAGTTGAATATGCAACTGAGCAGTTAACCCAAGATTTGTTTATCCATCTCTCATTTCATTTCCACAGGTCTCAATATCAAAACACCATAAAAGGCATATAGTGCTGGGGCCAGCAGAATCCATTTTCAGAGCTAGCAAAGTGTCACGTATTTTTATGACCGTCATCCTGCTGTCTTTATCAACACATCTTCTCTGGACTCTGACGAGCAACGGGCCCCGTGATCCTGCATCATGTGTATTCCACAGCGCCACTTCCTCTTCATTGCTAAACCATAACTAAGTGTCAGTAGTATATAAATATTTGATGACAGCTTTGAGGCAGGCTGAGTTCATATCATTTTCACTTTGAAGGCTGTAATCTACAGACTGGGTTTCAATGGGACTAATAAGAAAACTGACCAATGAATGAAGGCAGATAGCTTCATGTGTTAACTCTACTTGTTGCCTCGAAAGATTTGAGAAGGCAACCAGAACTCTGTTTGGAAATAGAAAATGAACAGGTGGGAGAACTTTAACCATATGGAGGCCCGTATGTCACATATAGAAACCAAATTTCATCCATCCGATTGCTATTATTTCTGCAGGATCACGAGGGAAGCTAGTGCCAATCTCCAGAGGTCATCAGGTGAGAGGTGGCGTCACCCTGGACAGGTCGCCAGTCCATCCCAAGGCAACACAGAGACAGACTGGACAAACAACCATGTAAACACACAAACACACACCCATGCCTAAGGAGGATTTAGGGATACCAAATTGTGTTAAATTAATCTCTTTGCTCAAAATTCTACACACAAATACTTCAATATGACAATGTGGAAACCTTTTTTGCAAATCATGTTTACATAAGTATTCACAGACTTTGCTTAATGCTTTGTTGATCTCCTCTGGCAGCTTTAACAGCCTCCAGTCTCAACCTGCAGCTCCAGCTCAGCCCTCCTCTCTTCAGGCAGTTTGCTCTGATCTTCTCCACCAGGTTGGATGGAGACGTCTGTCAGCCATGTTCACCTCTCTCCAGAGATGTCCAATCAGATTCATGTCTGGACTCTGGTGTGGCCCCTCCAGGACGTTCACAGATTGGTTCTGAAGCCTTTCAGATGCGGATCATGTGATTTGGGTCGCTGTCCTGCTGAATTCAGCCTGAGGTCATGACGCTCTGGAAGACTCGACCTATTGGTTCCACATTGACCAGCAGCAGAAATTTTCCGGGATCCTTCCCCCAGATTTGTGCTTCAAAACAATCCTTGAAGGTCTACACACAATTTCTTTGGTTTGATGCTTGGTGTTTGACCTATGACCTGCACTGTAAACTGTTGGACCTTACTTAGACACATGTGTGCCTTTCCAAATCACACACCTGGGATTTCAGCTGAATTTACCACAAGTGGATTCTATTTAAGTCACATGACTTAAGAGTGATCACTATTATAAATGCAATCTAAACATACTTCTTTACAGTAAAATTTTAGATAAAGGCAATTTAATGTGTATTAATTGAGAGATGCTATATTGTAAATTGTGATATTATAAAATAGTTTATATGAGCAAAGACAACTGTTGAACCTTTACATAGACAGAAATGAAACAAGTTCTTGTTACGGATGAACTGCCACAACCCTGGACTTATTGTGGGAAAGATTTACATTAAAATGATAATTCTGAACTTCTAAAGAAATGTTTAGATGAAATCTTATTTAAATATCCTACCTGTAGTGAGTAAACCTTCATTTTGTGTTTTATATTTTTCCTTCATGTTTAGACCCATAAAACATATTTTTAGCTAAGCCAACATACATGACAAGGCATGGAAATGCTATATTTGTAAAAATGTCTCAATGGTTTATGCAAACATTATTTTATGAACATGTACATCATTGTCACATTGTATTAAACACATATTCATATAAAAGCGTATGGTTTAAATTCCCTGGCATTGCAACAGAGTTCAAATATCCTCTTGGAGGAGTGTATATCCACCCACAATATCTGCAGGGAAGATTCAGGCACTATAGTAATGTCACTGCTTGAATACTTTTTATTTCTCCGCCTATCACACAATTAGCTGGACAAATCCTCCCTACACTTTGTTCTGCTCTACGTTTCACATGGAGGTCGTCTGTAGCACACGGTGGCCTGTTCCCGTCTCCAGAGGAATCTTTTATAACTTTTGGAGAATTAAAAGGAAGTCATCGAACTGAATAACATTTCCCAGTTTTAAAGTAAAAAGGAAATTAAATGTTTAAGACTCGCCTGGCAGCACAATGTTGAAATGACAGGAGGCAATTAAATAGATGCCTATGGGTTTTTTTGTCTGACATCCAGTGGCCGTTAATAATTATAATGGGTTGTGATAAATGGCAATAGGTACATCACAGAGTAGTTTCTGATTGTTGCAAAAGTAGCGAATAGTAATTTGACAGAATTTAAACTGATCAAAAACATACATTTGTTTTTTTCTACATTCTAATGCTTGGAATACCAACCTTTTCAAACTGTATACTTTGACAGAAATATCATGGCTTATCAGGTTGAGGTCTCACACCTCGCACAGGCTACTGATGCAGAAAAACTGGTGGATTTGACCTCTTATTACAGTCAGCAGCAAGATCAACACCTTTGTACTGGTAAAATACTATCTGGGGGATATAATTGAATTGTACAACAGTGAAAAATAATCCAGTGAGTGTTACCAAGCCATGTTCTGATCACTTTATTTTGATGACGTGGAATGCAGTGATATTTTATGAATCTAAAATGAACAATTTCTATCATTATCGAATGTCAATTCACACTGCTCTACCAACTGTAAAACTATGCAAGTTCTTGTGTCTTCAGCAATAAAACAATAGAATTCATCTGGTGGTAGTCGTTTTTATTAGAGATTCAATGTTAGTCATGAAGTCTATTTTTTTCTTGAAATAAGACATTTTTACTTTTAAAACGTGTTATGCAAAATACTGATATTCTAGTTTCAAACGTGCATTTATTTGTAATAAGTAAAAATTTGTCAACATCAAGCTTTAAAATGTTGAGATATTTAAGAAAAAAAACTTAAAATAAGAAAAAAATTCTAACAGAAACAACTTATGGTAAGAAAAAATATTTTACCAAAAAAAAAAAACAAGAAAAAAAATCAACTTAATTGAAGACGTTTAATCTGATTACGATTTCAGCTTATGCAGTGTGTCATTACAAAGAATATTTATTAATGTCCACTTGTGCTCCATTTCGGTCTAACAGGCTATTCTTGCATTGTGACAACAGTATCTTCATCTACTGACTTTCTGTCGTGGCACTAAGCAAATTGAATAAAACGTGAGCAGTTCTCACGGGTTGTCAACACCAGAATTAACCCTGTTTTTGATTCTACATTATGCGTAAATCCTTGAGGGTGCTACAGACACAAATATGAAAGCAAAAATATACTTAAGAAAATCTGTCTAGTTGAAAGCCTGACAATCTTTTTAGCTGCTGCTTTCACAGTAAAACGGTGCCGTTATATATCATCTGTCGGGTTCCGAAAAATCTTCAGCTTTGTACAAAAAGAAACGCATGAGATATAAAAAAATTTTTTTGCCACTACGACCTTTAAAAAAAATAATAAATGCACTGCAGGTGGTAAAATGAGAAATGTTCACAGGTAAAAATAGGACAAAGTCAAGGGAGAATTGCTGCATTTTTAACCCATCAAATTAGATTTCAGATTCATAACCTCAAAGAATAGAAGAGTCTTCAGAGGAACACGCTGCAGCTCAATAGCCAGACAGACGGTAGTCAAATAAGTCACATAAAAAGAAACCAAAAATCTCCTTACAAGAATGTTCAAAGGCATGACTGATCTAGGTTCCTCTTTTTCCACTTCTGTTATTGTTAATCTTCTCAAAAAAGAGCATGTAGTTGTATGATTGTTGTATGACACTGCCTGTAATCTGCCAGTGTCATACAGACAGATTATAGAGTGTGTTTTATGGACACACTCCATAAAAGTTTATAGACGCTCATAAAAGCTTAAAGTTCAATTGAAGATCTTTCACAGAGCACGGCATCGTGGTTGACAGGTGTGTTACCTTGTCAAAGGAAGGTCTGCATGTTCTACCTGTGGATGTGTGTTCTCTATAAATAGCCTTTTACAGCATAGTAATAAGTGTGTGTGTGGATGGTGTGTATCTGTGATGACTCTCAACCTGTCCAGGGTGATCTAATTATCACCATCCTCCTCAACCCTGCAGGATGGGTGGATGAATTTACTGTTTTATGACAAACACTATTTTTATTATTATGCATGACACACTCCAATTTCTGTTTTTCTTTTGTAAATTGTGTGCTAAAACATATTAAATCATTTCCTTTGTTAGAACATGTTCAGTGAACGTTCAGTTCCTCAGAGTACTACCTGACACACAGTAACTGATTTCGAAAGGCAAAAGCTAATAATGGAGACCGTACTGAAGCTTGACTAATTTGTAGTTCAAATTTGAATTAGCTGCAAAAGTTAAAAGTGGAGCAAATTATTCTTTAAAATTTAAATACATTTTTCAAACATGTGGACTTCATCTACTATACAGATAATGTTGAAAAATACCCGTCTCAAAGCTGTATTTGTCAGGGTTTTTTTTTTTCCACAGTAAGAAAAAAGGTTGTCACCATATCTGTGTATCAAACGACGCCGTGCCGCCCACCTTCCTCCTGCAGCTGTAAGCTGAACCTAGCGATGCATTTAGCCGCCTGTCAGACACCTGTGGTCCCTGTGTTGCTCTCTTCAAAGAATATGTCTTTAGACTTCTTGTCTTGCCAATATTATAATGGCGCACGTAACAATGTAGCACAGATGGGGCTGTCACAACTTTAGAGGGAGCCATTGGATTTGACTTTAGAGCTGGATTCCCTGCTTCCTCTCTAGAACAGACTGAGTCACTGTTTTCCCCTGCTTGAGGGACAAAATTCAACTACAGGCAGGCAAACATTTTTAGCTTAAGCAAAATCTTTATTTTTGCAAAAGCTGTGTCTGCATATGTAAGCAACAACATACAAAGTCCTGTTTATGTCAAATCAGTGCAGATGTGGAATATGGCGATTCATACTAAAACCTGTAACATAGCAGCAAGGTCTCTGTTCTCTGATGGTTTATCTTAGGCCAAGCGATTGACAGTTTCTAAAGATCTGATGTAGGTGTATCTTTAAAACGTCTACCAAACCATATTAAACAACATCAACTATATCTACAGAATGCATTGAAGCTACCCTAACTGAAAGCTACCCTAGTCTGCCAGTAGTTTTAGCAATGCCAGCAGACGAAGTGATCCAAGCCGTTCAGTCCGTGTTGGTCACGCTTCCAAATATTAAATTAACGTTCAGATTGGTTCTAACCTATTTGCAGTGGAGGATAGTTGTTTATAACACAAGCAATTTCCAGTAATAGCGTGGAACTGGAGCATTACATACGTTGGGTGGAATTTAAAACCTCAACAGAGGCCATGGCCAATACTGGAGGGTCCAGACCTTCTGAACGAAGGAAAGCGTAGAACACCAGGCTGGATTCTACCAGGCTAATTCTCACTTTAAAATCATCTGGATAAAGCCTTATCAACTTAAAACAAATGATTTTTTATTTTTAAATAAAATGTTCAAATGCTAAATGGAAGAGCATACCTAGGCAGACAGAACAAAGGCTCATAATTAGCATACACAGGCAATTGAAGTTTCCACTCATGGACATACTCTATAGTCTGCCCTCACTGATTAAAGGTCCCCAAATGACAGTGGATATGATTTGGGCAGGAGGTGGCCAAGCTGCAATCTACATTCTGGCAGAGCAAATGAATGGATGTGAAATCTGGAGAGCCCCTGCAATATCGGCTCATTACACGTATTGTGTGGTCTGCTTGGAAAAAAAGGGGAAAAGGGACTAAATTCATATGTTCAGAACTGAAAGTGAGCTTTGTGGTCACACTGGTGATGGCAGGCTTTGGAAACCGGTCTCTGTTTTTTATTCTTGACATGACTGCTGATTATAGCTGCACTTGATTTATGTTTTATATATATATATTTATACACAGTCCTTTATATATATAAATATATACTCCATTGAAACATTACTTATGAAGATAGGTTCAGTTTTCTTTTTTACGGGCATTTGATAGTCAGCGGTTAGACGTTCATCACAACGAGGAACATTGGGTTGGGGACGGTATAATAGCTGAGGGTTTTTTAGGCACTACAGCATTACATTCTGGAAATCTGAAACAAAATGCTTAACAAATCTCCCAAACAGAAAAAAGCACCTCGCCTTCACCTTTCCATGATGAATAGGATAAGGAACGCTGCTCACAGTATTTTGTCTCACTCAGTCCTTGTGCTGTCCTGTTTTAGGAGATTTGTTATTTATTAAGGCACTTAAAACTGACCTATGAATCATCTGTCCATTTATTCTCTTAACCTGCCTCATACTGGGTTGGCTCAGAGGAATCGTTTGTGCCTCTCAAGGAAAAAAAAGCTACAAGAGAAAATAAAGAGTTGAACTTCATGTAGTTTATAACAAGCAGCATAGAAATAAAAGACAAACTATTTTGTTGTAATTCTCATTGTTGTAACAAACCAAGAAAAAATATGATAATTTAAAGATTTAAGTATTTGTTTTTTGTCACACTTAAACGCTTAGGGATCAATAAGTACATTTTCAGATAAAGCTCATCAAATCTTCTAGTGTCCTTCAGATTCTGTGGGAAATGAAAGAATTTGTCCCGAGTACTGTAGACCAACCGTCCCCAACCCCCGGACCAATTGGTACCGGGAAACACAAGAAATAAGTAAATATTTCCGTTTTATGTATTATTTGACTCTAGAGGATCTTTTATTTTGAAAACCGGATTCTCTCGGTTACGTCTTGAGCCCACAAGCAGCAAAATGAGTCAGAAACAGATCAGATGTCATTGGAAAGTTTCTTTGTGAAGGGAAAAGGCCAGAGAAGAGACAGGAGAATGGATTTAACCCAGTAGGTGATTCCCATATTCCAAGCTCTGCATGATATGGTGACCGACTCCTTAATGAAACCTTCAAACTGCTTCGCTACATAGAGACCAAGCACCCTGTGCATAAGCAACACTTCGGGTGTCATTGTCTCTTATCACTCACAGATGGGACCGTCTCTTAGTAGAGAAACAAGATCAGAGCTACCATTGATTTGTCGTTATTGTGAGATAAAATTTTCATGAAAGTGAAATGTTCGTTTTTGTGGTGCATCTATCTTTTTTTGAAGGGATATGTAAACATTACCATTGAGACCAGAGTCAAAGAGCATTAGGGCATTGGTCGAGACGAAAGGAGTACAGCTTGTGAGGTTTAAGTATGGTTCACAAAACACAATTTAAGAGCTGTCGTCCGTTTTTCCAAACGTCTGTGACCACAGGAGCTGATAAAAGTACAACAGGTTCAGTTCATGTGTCCAGCCACACGGCACGAACCGATTTCACTCACAAACAAACTCGCCTACAACAACCCACATTTATAATGGATCCTGTGGTGTTTCTAAAGCTGTCAAACCACTGAACTCTGAGCCACTTCCCGAAGCAGTCACATGGTACAGCCGGGCAGCGAGGCTTCGGACATCATTGTTTTCGGCTCCTCCCCTAAATGAAGCAAGCTTCGATACGCGCTTTACGGAAACGCCCCCTCCATTACTCGACACACGCCTCGAAGCCTCAGCACATCACATAACATCACTAATTCCAGGGTTTTGTACCTGTGGCACATCTAAAAACTGCAGGACAGCGGCCCTTGAGGACTGGAATTTGACACCCCTGATGTAGAACATTTTATATCATTTTTAACTGTCTAGTCTATTAATGTAGGGGGATGCATTTTAATTTCTGACCCTGCCAATGTTTGCGTCACATCTATTGTCCTGTTGATGTGAAACTTATAGCAGTAGCTCAGAGAACAAGTATCATTACGTAGAAAAGGTGAAATCCCTCTTAACTCTTCATTTCTTCAAGTTAGCAGGGGGGTGCATTTTTTGGCATAGCAAATTATTAGCTTGCCAATATATGCAGCCCCTAAATATTTTCCCCAAATATTATTTTATTGATATAAAACTTATACCAGCAGTTCATAGAACAAGTGTAGAAAAGGTGAAATCCCTCTTAACTCTTAATTTCCCCATGTTAGCAGGGATGCATTTCACAGCAAAGCCTATTATTAGCCTGCCGATATCTGCATGCGCTCTCTACTTTCCTCAAATATTATCCTATTGATATAAATCTCATACCAGCAGTTCATAGAACAAGTGTGATTAAGTAGAAAAAGTTATTTCTTTATTATCACTATTGCAAAGATACTGAAGGAAATAAATCTGACCATGCAACCTTGCTAAATGTAAAGTATGTACAAACAATTTTCATTTTGGTTTAACATAAAAATTAAATCACTTTTTTATTAATTTCAACAAAAGAATATTCGTAAAACCAATTACGTCAAGGAAAATTATGTCATATGTAAAAACGGCAAATGCACTGAACTGCAGTCATTAAAGAAGCAGATTGGTGCAAACATAAAATCTACAAACACTTTGCACAGCAGTAGTCTGTCGGTTTGGGGGAACTTAACGCAGCCTTGGTGGTACCACCAGTTCCATCTGTCACATATGATCTGTAAATAAAAAAATTAAATTGGTCAAATAACATAAAGAATGTTTTTAGTTCCTTATCTGTTTACTGAAGGTGACATTGGGTTTTGTCAACATAAAGCTTCTTCTTAATCATCAATATATGTTTGGTAGCTCAATATTTGAGGAGATGACAGCATGTTCCTGACATGTATGGAGGTAAAACAAATTCTAGGACCATAAGCAACTGCACCTCATATTGGCATATTAGGCAGGCTCACATAGTGTCTGTCTAATCATGAATTGAAACACATGTATTTAAGGTATTTCTGGGATTTATGGTAAAAGAAAGTATCACTTAGTGTTTACTTTTTAAAAATTTTCTCCAACTTTTCACAGACATTCTTATTTATCTGTCACAACCATAACCAATTCATAAGTCAAAAACTGCATGCCATATTTAAAATAAAAAAAAAATGTTGATGAAATACAACTTTACCAAATTGACAAACTTTGTTCTTTGGTCTGTCAAAATTCTTTAGGGGGCTTCAAATTGAAAAACAAATTTAAGTTTTTGTTTAGTGACCTCTTCTGCAGTTTTAGAGGTAATCGGGTATGCCTGTGTCCATTTTGTGTAATAGTCTGTCATCACGCAGATGTACTGATTTCCACTTTCTGTGGTTTTCAGTTTTCCTATTGGGTCCATTCCAACAAGCTCAAACGGTTGTGAAACCTATATGGAAAGAGGAAAGAACTTTTACAATAACAGATTGGATCTAAACATTTAATTCAGCTTTATGTTACGGTTGTCAGCATACTATAGTCCTCTAATTGTTTTCATTATCAATACCTTTATTGGGGTATGCTCACTGGTGTCCTTTATTTTATGTCCTGCAGACTGGCAAACAGCACACTGATACCTGCAGAAGTGATAGCATTTGAAAAGTTACACACATATATAGAATAGAATAGAGTAGAATAGAATTACTTTATTCATCCCAGCAGGGAAATTATTTTGCAGTTACAGCATAGAGACAAGACACACAACATCCACCACTGAGTAGCAATGTAGACAAAATAAAATAGTAAAATATGACATGCTGTCAATATAAAAAGCAGCTTAGAGCAGATCTTGCAAGGATTCAAAATGCAAAACAGAATGTATATATAAATGTATGTACAGCAAGTGTGCCACAGTGCAGTTGTGTATACAAATTTGATTTATGTGTGTATTCAATTATTTTATATGTGTTTTTATCCATTTATCTATGTCTCCAGTCATTCGAGGCCAGTAGAAACGTCGAGAAATGGCATCTCGTGTTTTCGTTTGGCCAGTGTGACTTCCTGAGGCGCTTGCATGGAAATCCAAGAAAATCTCATTGGCTTTTTTGGCACCACACAACTTTTAATTTTGTATCTCTTCCCTGGTTTTTCAAGTAGAACAGTTCTTGTCCTACCACCAACAAACTAGCAACAAAAAACACTTATTTTGGAATAATGTTAAATGTAAAGTCTCCTCAAAACGTTTTTGAAAGACATTCCATTTTAAGCCCAGACTATATTTATATGCCATATCAAAGTAACAGATTGGTATTCAAAACAAAATATAGACTTAGACAGACATATACTGTACATTTCACTTTAATGCTGCAATTAATGTCATTTCAAAAATTTCATTTGGTTTGTACAATTATAACTAACAAGCCTTATAATTCAGTTAAATTTCTCCCCTTAGTAACAAATGATTTGAGTAGTTTTAAAAACAAAGGTAACATTGTAGACTGTACTGTTGACTTTCCATTCACATAATGGATGCATTGAAGAAAAACAGTGTGGTTTTTCAAGTCACATGAAAATTTCACTTGTAGAAAAGAAACATTTCATACTTCCTTCGCAGACTTTATTTTCAGAACATTTATCAATTTCAGCACATTCTCACATGTATTGTGGAATAATGAAGTGAGCTTTGCCGTAAAATGCATCCCTGCTAACATGGAGAAATAAAGAGTTAAGAGAGATTTATCCTTTTCTACATAATCAGTGTAGTTCTATGAACTACTGGTATGAGTTTTATATCAATAGGATAATATTTGAGGAAAATAGAGAGGGCATGCAGATATCGGCAGGCTAATAATAGGCTTTGCCGTAAAATGCTTCTAAGCTATTATGGTGTTAAAAGAAAAATCAGGAAATTTCAAACCATCTGCGGAGAACATTTTCATCACTGACCGAAAAACATTCGACTCATATGTCTCAATAAAGCTGTAAAAACTGTATTTATTTCAATGAATCTGCAAAATAAAACCCACCGTTTTATGGCTTACATGGTTAAGAAACGTGATAATGTTACGAATATCTTTAAAAGTTTCCTCTTTGGTCATATTTCAGTCCGTTTTCTCATCAATATGTGAGAGTTTAGAGCGATGCACGCTCCCACGACAGGGCATGCAATTCTCGGCATAAACCCTGTCTGCGCTGATACAAAGGTTGGGGACCACTGCTGTAGGCAATCAGTATTCCGTGCACAGTCTTGAGATAAAGTCTCCTTTTTGTAGGACATCTAGCCTAGATCAGCGTGCAATATTACAGTTATGTTTTCAAAAATGTCCCCAGAACACAAATGACCCCTCTAACTCCTGGTTGTTGCTATTTTTCAGTTCCTCAGTTCTTCTTTTAACTAGAACCGCCCAGGATGTGTTTGACAAACTGCTGGTTTTGTTCTCTACTGCAGCTGCTGTCTGTGGAGAATGAAGCTGTAAGTGATGATGGTTTTCGCTCATGTTTAAAATCTCAATGCCTTACAGCTGGGGTTTCTCTTGAAAGGGTTAGATAATAAGTTTACGTTGTTAAAAGGTTTACTCAGTGTGCAAAGGAATATGCAGATTTGTAAAAACAGTTGGTTCCAAGACAAACAGATGCATCTCACTGAAACAGAAGAGTCATTACACATACCACGCCTTGAACGGCAAATCAAATGAAGGGCTGTGCTGGAGTCCGCTAATTCAATGATAAACTAAATTGTTCAAAATATTTTTTCTAAGACAAATAAAAACCTACATAAAAATACTGAGAATGCAGTGAGAAGTCCATTTCCAGCAAACGAATTAAAGTCAAATGCTAGCAGAGTTTAGAAGAGACAGAAAAGCAAATATCAGAACAGAATGATTCCCATGACTGCACTAAGTCTTTATGTTTAATAGTTTTGCTCTGCTTTTATCTATTACCAGTTTGTTGTTGTTTCCACAAAGTTGGACATAAAAGTAAACTACATCAGCTTACAGCCTTCACTTTAAATGCTCGCTCCTCTTCCCTCCGCTCTCTCTGAGCTTTTTGGAATTAGCCTCATTTACTAGCAACCTCATCTGCTGATCCTTTGGATTAAACGATTGGAAGCTGGAAGAACAGCATTTGTTTTGTACTCGTCTGGAAAAGTGAGAAGCAGCACAAACAAGAACGTGTTTGCATTTAAGGCTTCTGTGAATGCAATCAGTGAGCTTTTAAAAAGCCCTTTGTGTCCAGCTTCAGGCACAGCAGTCAATACCATCACTTTGCTCTGATTCTCTGCTTCTTAGGGAAATAGGAAAGCTGCAGGCCAGGAACTTTAGTTTGCTTGCTAATTTTCAAGATGAGTTGAAAGCAAACCCAGAAAAAGTCAAATGATTTAAAATTACATCTGGAACAATCCGGTAGAGTCCGGCTTTGGACTTTTGAATGTAAAGAAAAATGTGATTAAAAGTTTTAGAGCATTAAAATCTATGTATTTAATCAGTTAATATGTTACAGACAACATCTTTTTGTTGATTACAACAGATCTAAGAGGAAAAAAGATTAGACAGCAGGTAAAATAAGTATTGAACCATTTTTCATAGTAAATATACTGACATAAAATAACCCAAGTGATCTACATAGACAGTAGCCAAAACAAATGACTTCAGAGATTAAGTTATGTGGAATGACGCAGAAAGTATTGAAAACATGCAGAAAGGGATGGGAAACCAAGACCCCAGCTGAAATCAGTCAGGGGTCAGAGAGCTGGTTCAGTCCAGTGCGAAATTGTATTTCTTTTCAACAGCGGAATATCGACAAAGTTTCGTAATGGAAACGCAGATACAGTCAAGTGCTCTACATTCAATACGGATTGAAGTGGTATTGAAATGAACTGATGGATGGATACTGGCAGCTTTTATACAGAACATGAGGCGGTGTGTGAGTCGGCTGGTTTTAGAAATTTCTCCAACTGAAACCGTTCTCTGCGACCTTTTACATAAATGTCCGTTTTCTTTTCTTGTATGTTTCCTTTATTGCCGTTGTTTGGAAGTGGTCACAGGAAGCAGAAGAGGCCCTCCAGGCTTGTTTTAAAGAAACTGATTGGACTACTCTCTGCCAGCCACATGGAGACATCATCAGTGTCTTGACTGAGTGTGTGATTGACTGCAGAAAATCTTTCCTGCCATCACCATCTTCAAAAACTCTTTGAAGAATATAAATTAATGAGTTACAATAACATTTAATTTCCTTTTGGGATTAATAAAGTATTTTTGAATGTTGGTTTTCTACATTGTTTTGCTGGCTGGTGTCTGAATGGAGCCGTACCTTCTAATAATGCCCTTGGCGTTTCCCTCCTTTAAAACAAGAGCATATGCTAACTTTACAACCTAAGGTGGAGTTACACAGGCCAATTTTACTATGCTTTTCTTTTTCACTGATGATCAGTTTAAATTTACTAAGGTGTGGGGATTAATCAGAAGTAATTATTTGTGCTCTAATACATTTCACAGGTTAAAAAAACAACGATCAGCGTTTCATTTGAGCTCAGAGCTGCAGAACGTCTCCTCCTAAAAGAGTGAAAGTGTTTAAATTGTGAGCGCTGATAAGAGCAGCTTGAATAAAACGCACTTTGACTGACTGTGACAATGCAAAGCAGACTTGAAAAGCGAAGTCCTGCCTGTCCCTGAGGGGCTGATCCGAAGCCGGGGCGATAAGCCAAGTGGGCTGGGGAGGGGTCTGTGTGGAATATCAAACAGGGAAGTGTTTGCCAGCTTAATGGCTTCATGACAGAACCCCAAATTCATTCAGGTTCACTTTATTAACATATAGACGCCAAAGTCAGAAAAGCTTTCATCTGCAGGGAATCTGAGCACTCTGTGCATAAAGGACCTCTCAGCCGCCGCCTGCACTATTCACCGGAAGCAGTTGCAGACCAAAGGCGATAGCAAGGAGAGCTGTACCAAAGAGTTTTGCATAAAACGGTACAAAAAATTGCAAAAGTTAAATAGAAAAAAAAAGAAGAGTTTTTAGATTTTAATTCACCTTCGAATTCATAGTTTGGATATGTGGCAGTAAAATGTATTTTTCTTTTCATTTTCAATGAATAAATTTAGACACTATCCTGTTTTCTGCTTCCAACTTGGTAACTTCACTGATTCCCAAGGGGGCGCTATATTTGAGGTTTAACTAGCAGAAAGTCAGAGTTGACTGTAAAACCAGTAACTTGTTGCTCCACACTCTGAATGACACTCTGATGTCGGGTTGTGGCCCCGGGGCCCTTCTGGTTCAGAGTTTAAAAAAAGCTTAATGACATTTAATTTTACTCTTAGTTGTAAAACCCAGAATTAAAAACAATTCTGGGTTTTTAATCATATTAGCATCATCTCATACTAATAATAAAAAGTTAACTCTTTTATTTGGCTACATTGTTATTGTAGGTATATAAAAGAAACTGAAATTTTGAGATTCATTTTAGAAATTTTGTAGAAAATAGCTTGGAAATTAGAAAGCTCCAAAAATGAAGAATTTACGAGGACAAAAGCTTAAATTCTTTTGGAAAAAAATGCGGAAATATCTACGTTTTACAAGTCGACAATTTTTTACTTTTCAAACTCAAATTTTGTAGTTTAATCTCAAAACGATTATGTCTATTGTGTATATTTGTTTCGAGGCTGGGGTTGCCACCGATGACGTAAAGTGCATCTAATCCAGGAGACGTGGAGTCAGTGGATCGTGCACAGCTGGGAGGCGGGTGAAGCTCGCCAGAGCTGGTGACAAAGAGGACTGAGCGTTGGGAATCGCAGGAGGTCGAGATCCTGAGTAACACCGACTGCGGAGGAACAAGAGCTGAGCGATTGCTGGAGAATTGAGTGCTGGAGGTTTGAGCGCTAAGCAAGCACCAAAGGATCGAGAGCTGGGAGGTTGCTGGAGGATCGAGGCTACCAAGTAGTGATTGGGCGCTGAGCGATCGCCGGAGGCTTCGAACACTGGCAGGTCTCTGATTAATTGTTGGTAGATTTGGTTGTGGGGTTGTGTTAGGGGTTTATAAGAAAAAAGAAATAAAATTCACACTTCCTGGATGGCAGAACAAATGAATGGATGTGTTTTATAGTTACAAAAAAGCATCGCATTCAAGTTACAACAAAGCTACATTAGCATTGATACATCTCAAAAATATGCATATAATCAACTTAAACTAACATGTGGCCTGAGCAACAAGACACTATAACACAACATTTAGTCACATGTTTCCAGCCAGTCCAGAGGGCACAAAAGATCAAGTTTATGACTGCAGTAAAGCCTAATCTACAGGAGCCTTGTAGGACAAACTAGAACTCAAACAGTAACTCTGAGGGCAGCCCGAAAACTAAGGTTCAAACACCAAATATGCAGTAGTGTACATTAATACCCAAAGTGTAAATCCTGCCGCAGAAGCTAACGTCTACATTTGTTTATCTCTGGGGTAAAGTCAAACAAATTGAGAGGAAAATGAATGGAGCTCCTGGATTACTGCTTTGCAACCAGTAGCTCAGCATTTTGTCAGCTTCCCACACCGCATTTTCTTTAGAATATTTTAGATATGCTCTGCAAAAAAAAATTTACAAATAAAAAACTCTGCGAACCAACGGGGGTCGACTGTATACTAATATTTTTGAACAGTGTGGTTCCATTCAGCCTCTTAGGTCTGTCAGAGTTTATTTCCTTTAGGATTGTCGAAACCCGACCGCCACACATAAACAGCCACACCCACATGACAAAAACTTTCTGAGAGAAGTGCAACAGGATCAAAACTGCCTGTATGAGATGCAGAGAAATGAGAAACTATCCAAGAACTTGCCACGTTTGGGAACCACAGAGCCAGAAAGCAGCCACTGAGTGATGCCCAAACCGGCAGCTGGAAAACTGTGGAATACTAAACACCAATTCAAGCTGTCAATTCCATCTGACAGCTCAAAACAGATTGGATGAATTTAGCTGAGAGCTATGCTCAATCCTGACTGATCTCAGGTGTTTTAGCAGCATCTGGGAGATCTTCATCTGACTGACTGTGCGCCAGAAGAATTTGCATTTGAAAAAGAACCTGATTGCTTTTTTTCACACACGGATTTCATAGCAGCTGTGTGTACCTTTCTCATTCTGCACATTGGCATTCAAACAGAATACTGATGATATACAACACCGACAATGTACTGGTTAAAACCAGTAAAAATGGGCCCGTATACTGTAAGCTTAAAGGGCATGTACAGAATGGAAATCCACCTTTATCCTGTAGTTTCTATTATGTGGGTGACTTCGGCCTGAATACTGTTGGAAATGTGTAAATATGCCTAAAATAAAAAGAACTGTGTCTAATAAGTCACTAAATCCATAATGAGAATTATGTCACCAGTTCATTAATTGCTACAAAGTGTTGTCTATATAAAATTGCCCAAGTATTAGTAAGGGTGTATGTATTTTGATTCCATGGCCCTGACCCTTAAAAAGTTTGTGTTGGAGGTAGTTGACCTATGGAGATAAATACAGCGGTTTACAGCTTTATTTAGATTTTTTTTTTAATGTTTTACCACTTTAGATACTTGAGGGTTTGAATGAAAGGTTTTATTATTACCATCATGTAATACCTCCAATATCATGGCTTTCAGCTTCATCTTTCTTCTCCTACACTCCATGATAACAGCCAGCAGCACACGCAAAATCCTAATTTAAAGATGGCCGTCTGCAACGCCTTAGTGCCTGTAGTCAACCACGCACTCAATCTTTGTAGATCGCGCGTAACACGCCTACCAATTGCAGGTGTAATGTTTTTTTTTTTTGCACAAGCAATTTAGCGCTTCTTAGTTGAATCGTTTTAGCCTGGTCATTGCCTTCTTACACAATTTTGCTCAATTTCATCTCCCTTCAGTGCTCTCCTGGGACTTTCTTCTCTTGACCTGGATTTCTCTAGTAAAATTTCAACCGGGCCAATCAGCGAACAGACTGAGAAGTAGTGAACGATGACATTATCTACTCTATTTCGGAATTGTAGTTTTAGCGATGGCAGCAAAGGAAGCTGTCCTCTGTGTTGGCCACACTTCTAAATACTGAATCAGCATCAGCAGCCTTGGCTCGGTGCTTCTCTCTTCACAGTGGAGGATGATGTTTGTCAGTGCAGGCAACTTCCAGGGAGCTTCAGTATGTCAAACTGTTACATACACGGACAAACATTAGAGATTAGGTAACATTGGGAAAATGTTAGCATACGTCCAACTGTTCGACTCCAGGAAGCAATCACCTCAAGAGCCGAGAGTTCAGACTCTGTAGAACAAGTGATTGGTTTTTACCAGACTAGAATATTTTAACATCAGGCCCTTGATGTGTAATTTCAACTCTTTTTGGATTAAAGAAAATAAGTATAATTGCTACATATTAGTGGAACCCCAGACTCAGAAAAAAACTTTGAAATAATTTTGATGTTATGGACCAGCTGCTAGGCTCAGCAGAATTGACTGTGAAATGAATTGGCTAGAGGCAAGAAATGAGGAAAAAATATAATTATTATTTAGTAGAAAAGATTAAAATAGAATAGTTCAAAAATAACAGTTAGCAAAAACAAAATGAGAACAAAAATAACAAAGATGGGATATAAAGGTAACCCCAGTCCTACTCATTCACTAAATGAATCAATGCTTCATTTAGTGTTTTAGTAGTAGAGTCGTCGAGTCAAACTGTGCTTTGTTATTCAGTTCCTTTTTTCATCCAGTTCTGTTTTGTTACCACTATGCTCACGCTGGAGAAAATGTGGAAATTCCCCAATGAGTCCTTAGTTCCTCTCTGGGGACAGGCTCACCATCTTCATCCGGAGAAAATCCACAAGTAAAATTCAGCAACCAATACAGCAACGGAAACGCGTCGGAAACGGCAACGACACGGTTTCTCTGAGTTGGGTTCAAGATGTCTCATCGATTTCAGCACAATTTTTTCCACAGCCTCTGTCTTGCATTCCCAAAGTGCAACTGATAATTAATTCCAAGTCACCGTTAAGATGACAGGAACGCACATCACGTAGTAGGAGCTGCTACACAGTAGGACAGGATCGGGTTGAAGCGGCAGGTGAGGTATGTTATGAAAACTTTCAACTGGAGCGCTCTCAAGGCCCCACTGAGGGCCACTCTGTGGGCCCTTCTGATGGCCTCTCTGAAGGTTCTTTAACAGCCCCACAAAGCCCAGAAAAAGAAGCATGGGACAGCAATGTCACATCAGACATTTGCAGTCAGCAGACACACTTGCAGGCTCCATGGTGCGCAGGGCTTAGCCACGGTGTCAGAACACACCATAACAGACCAGTTCAGCTTTTTAAAAGCTCCTTTAGCGAAAGGGTCTGCTGGGTCCTGATGGCTGGTTTCATCTGTCCCGTTTAACGGTTTCATCCAGACCCAGATGCCGAGAAGGAACTTGACGAGAGTAGACACCAGGGGAGAACAATAAAAACCAAGGAGCTTAAATACTGAGGATGACATTAAAACCTGGTGAGGATAATCTGAGGGCTGCAGAGGGATTCAGTGGTGAGAAGGAAGGAGGCGAGGAGAACACAAGAGAGAGCAGAGCTAAATACAAAGGGAAAGATCTGACATGAGCAACGGAAATGCAAAAAGAAAAAGGAAAAGATTTCATCACAAGGGAATGCATTAAATGTAACGAAATCTTAAACCGGATTATAATCCAGATCTTCATTCGTGTCCCTGTAACCGGATCCTTTCTGCGTTGTGCTGGTTTTATTGAGTAATCAGGCCGTGACACAGTTTGTCTTTAAAAGGATGGTTTCTTGATTTATTCTGACGAGAACAACATCAGGAAACAACCGTGTTATAGGCCGCCTGCTCTAAGACCTCTCCTGCAGGACAACGTGACAAATGGGGAGGATCTAAGGGGCGCAAACAATTTAAAGACAATACCACAGAAGAAGAAATAAAAAGGAAGGGCTTCTGCTCTTAAAGTAGCACGATTAAAACAATGACAGCTTTTTTAGAGGTGTTTCAGTCAGGTAAGAAACAATACAAATAATCAAAAAAAGGGACATTTTGTGTAATTACAACAAAAGAGAAATACAACCAGGTTACATCCCAATGGGCAATTCATTTTTACTACAAATGACAATAAAGACAACACACCAACAACTAGTATTGAACTAGAGAGCATGGAACTAAACTCCACTGCTTCAACCAGCAGGGGTTAAAACACAAAACCTGTCAATCAAAAACATATACACTGCCTGGCCAAAAAAAAAAGTCACCACCAAAAAATGGTCACACTCTCTAATATTTTGTTGGGCCGCCTTTAGCTTTGATTACAGCCCGCATTCGCTGTGGCATTGTTTCAATAAGCTTCTGCAGTGTCACAAGATTTATTTCCATCCAGTGTTGCATTAATATTTCACCAAGATCTTGTATTGATGATGGGAGAGTCTGACCACTGCGCAAAGCCTTCTCCAGCACATCCCAAAGAGTCTCAATGGGGTTAAGGTCTGGACTCTGTGGTGGCCAATCCATGTGTGAAAAAGATGTCTCATGCTCCCTGAACCACTCTTTCACAATGTGAGCCCCATGAATCCTGGCATTGTCATCTTGGAATATGCCCGTTCCATTTGGGAAGACAAAATCCATTGATGGAATAACCTGGTCATTCAGTATATTCAGGTAGTCAGCTGACCTCATTCTTTGAGCCACAATGTTGCTGAACCTAGACCTGACCAACTGCAGCAACCCCAGATCATAGCACTGCCCCCACAGGCTTGTACAGTAGGCACTAGGCATGATGGGTGCATCACTTCACCTGCCTCTCTTCTTACCCTGATGCGCCCATCACTCTGGAACAGGGTAAATCTGGACTCATCAGACCACATGACCCTCTTCCATTCCTCCAGAGTCCAATCTTTATGCTTCCTAGCAAACTGAAGCCTTTTTTTCTGGTTAGCCTTACTGATTAGAGGTTTTCTTACAGCTACACAGCTGTTCAATCCCAACCCCTTGAGTTCCCTTCGCATTGTGCATGTGGAAATGCTTTTGCGTTCACAATTAAACATACTCCTGAGTTCTGCTGTTGTTTTTCTTCGATTTGATTTGACCAAACGTTTAAGTAATCACCGATCACGATCATTCAGGATTTTTTTCCGACCACATTTCTTCCTGGAAGACGATGGTTCCCCAACATCCTTCCAGTTTTTAATGATGCGTTGGACAGTTCTTAATCCAATTCTAGTAGTTTCTGCAATCTCCTTAGATGTTTTCTCTGATTGATGCATGCCAATGATTTGACCCTTCTTAAACAGACTAAAGTCTTTTCCACGACCACAGGATGTGTCTTTTGCCATGGTTGTTTAAGAAATGAGGAGTTACTCATTGCATCAGCTGGGGTTAAATAACTTGTTGCCAGCTGAAAGATAATTGCCTATGCAGTACTTATCCAATAGGAGCCTTGTACCTATTTGCTTAGTTAAATTCAGGTGGCGACTTTTTTTTGGCCAGGCAGTGTAGAGTGCTGGTATAACTTAACCTGGCTATTAAATTGAGATTTGAATCAATTGTCTTGATTCAAATCTCACTTCACAGACACAGTCTGGATTTTCTCCCATTCACTTGGGATTCCTCTGGGAGATTTTCGACTGTCAATCAGCGAACAGAAGCAGACGTGAACGATGACATTTACGTTCTGCTCTGTTTTAGAACCATAGTCTGCCTGTAGTCTAGCAATGGCAGCAGAGGAAGCTGCTAATTTTGTGTTGGCTTCGTTCTAAACATTGAATTAACATGAACAGCCGTCTAGTTCGGATCTTCACTTCTCTTTTTGTAGTGGAGGGTGGTTGCTTACTGCTCAGCCAATTTCCAGTAATCTTTGTTGAGTCAAACTGACATGGACGTCGTCCAGAGACCAAGAAGCTGGTTTTTGCCAGGCTAAGTTTAGCTAAAGAGTCAACAATAATTTAGCCATTAAATATAACACCACACCACTGAAACTCAGTCATGGAAAATACAGTTTCCATCAACTATAAGACTAGCAACATCTCCCCTTGAATCAATGAATGTTTATGCATTGAGAGTGGTCATGAATAAATCAGCCACATTACCACAAGTGATGGGAAATGTGTTTAGGATAAAGAAAAAGTTTTTTGAAATTCAACCCTGCTTTTGGATTTTAACTACGTTGATAAAGTGAACAGTAAAATTGATGTTTCCTAACAAGTACTCAGTTAATTTGATGAATTCCATTCTGCCTTCAAATAACGGCCTGCGAGGAATGATTGTGTTGAGGACTTGAAACTGTGTTGCTCTGTGTAAATTTGCTAATAACAGCGGATATTTATCCCTTACAACCATCTGGTTCTGTCAAACCTTTTTTTCACCACTCCTATTGTAAGAAAGCGCTTTCTCCCAGGGAATTGTTCAGTTGATGGATTTCTATTGCAAAGTACTGCTGGACTCATCTGGCAGAACGCCACAAAACTCTGTTATGAAATAAACAGAAATATGCATTGCTGGCTTGTCAGCTATTTCTGTATTTAGTTTTTTTTTTCTTCAGCATCATGAGGATAAACATGGGCTGGGTTTCTGATAAATGGCATACTGAGCAATGATGAAGTTTGTTTTAAATACACAAGCCTAAAATGAATCTGAACTATTCTGTAAAACATACATCCTGTTAACTGCTGCGTTTTCATATTTAGCGTACAGAACAGACAGCGATACGCCCAGCAGCAGTGTACGCATGTGCACCAAACCACCACGTTGTTTTCTACCAGAACACAAGCAAAAAGTTTGTGTGCAGAACTCAGCCAACGTTTTTCGTTTTGTTTTTTTTCCCCCATATGCAACCTGTGTCCGACTTTTTCACAGCAGTATCATCAGCACAATTTCGAACTTTTCACTCCAAAAATAATACAGTCATTGAATATGACTGTACATGAAGTGAGGAACTCTGGTCTTTTACAACTGGCCTTGTTTTAACTATCATGATAAAAAATGGCAGCGGGCTGTAAACACAACCCCATTGGAGCTCTTCATAAACAAACCGCATGCAAAAATAAGAAAATAAAATAACACAAATTTTTCTATATGCAATAAGTTTGAACATGAAAAGTTAGCTGAACTCGAACTCTGACAAATTATCAGTGGTGCCTTACTTTTAAACTATGAGGTTTGTCATAGTTTCTGAAGCAGAAAGCCCGGACCGCAACCTTTCCCTCTGTTTGACACGAAAAACAAGAAACACATTAAAACAATATGTACTTAAAAATAGATACAAAATAATGTTATAAATTATCCGCTAGAATGAATGAGAATGTTCATACACTTAAATAACACATTTTTATTCTAAGAATGTCCAAGAATATTACCTACTAGCACAAGCTAAAGCTAACGCTAACCACGAAGTTTAAGGTCAGTAAGACTCGCCTTCATATCAGTTAATGTCAAAAGTCTTTCTCTCTCTTGCTCGTTGATGCTTTGGACGATGACTTACAGATGCGGTGGACACCATTAATGGTCAGCTTGGGGGAGCTGCAAACACCTAGCATAACATGCTATGTTCAATAGACCGGAAGTGACCCAGCCGTTAGTTGACACGTAAGGAGCCCATTTGAGCCACTCCCACTTGTAGTACTGAGTCAGACATCACATTGTTTTGAGAGCGTCTGCTGTCTGAACCATCATGTCACGTTTTATCAAACTTTTATGTCACTGAGGTGAGACACGCGTCATAATTCTGCACCAGAAGAAGCAAAATGTGGAAAATCAGGACATAAATGATGACTGAAAATTATACTCACTCGGTTCAGCGTCAGACTTCCTTCATAATTTCATAAAAATCAGATGACTCATTGCTCTGACTACTAGTCCAAACAAGCTTCTCCATGGAAGTTGCAGTCCACAAAAGACCATCACTGTTAGTTGTTTTCTTTTTAGTACTTTCCGCTGTCTTATGAACTGTTTATGAAACTGACGGTTCCCGATTAAACTTTAAATCGATCCATAAGAAGCCGTCAGCGATATTTTCCTGCGCATGCAGATCGCTTCGGAACGCAAACTGTTAACACAGACGTCTGATTGCGGGCCGGGTTTAATTGGTGGTACGAACAACAAAGAAGAAACGTTTGGATTGTGTGGGGAAAAAAAATACTGAATTGATAATTAAGACCTGCTGTGTGAACTTAAGGTAACGGCCCAAAGCGATGTTCTGTAGGACTTTAAGTTTATTTAAGGTGGTTTATTCTCCTCCTTGCTGTTTTTATTGGAACTAGAACACCAAACACCACTGCTGATTAGATTGGGAAAGCTCTGAAAAGTTTGAATTAGATCAATCTTATTTCAGATAAGATGACCTCCCAAGAAGCTAAAAGAGGATTTTTGGCGGAAAATGAGAGCTCATCTTTGAGATGGAGGAGATTTCTATCTCCAGTGAAGGAGTTATCATGACTGCATGAAAAATCAAATAGTTTTCCGCTGTTCAGTCTCCCCTGTTCATTAAAGAGAAAAACCTCCTTTGATTGAACCTCACTATTATGCATGCCTTTACATACATAATGGAAAAGTCCATAATGCACTGCTTCATTTAGGCAGTTTATGATCCTTACAGCTTCAGACATTCCCATTTCTGCTACTTTATGAGCCTCAAGCTGCACTTCTCACTCTGCTCCACTTTCTCTTTTTCTGTTGCTTTTGGCTCATTGTAGAATAATGTGTTAAGGTGAGCCTGATGAGAGTTGGTGTTTGTTGTGTGAAGGGTTAAATAAAGGTTCTGATTCTGGAGTGAGTAATCAGCTAATTACATTTAATCAAATGCTAAGAATGTTGGACAGATGAAGCGACTTCACCGCTGTGCTCGGCAATAATACTAACCACTGACTAATGGTTATTGTTCAGAATCTCGAGATTTGTAAGTTCAGTTATTGTATGTTGTACTTTTTCAATCCATAATACTGGATGGATTTAATCGGTACACATGCTGTGGTTTGGTTTAGTTAATAAAAATTAACAGTTTCAAGGCAGACTTGGGCTTTTGTGCAACCATACGGTCTATGAAAAACTATGAATAAATGACTAAGTCGAGGCACCACCTGATTATCAGGAAGTAATATGCAATTAGTTCTCAGTCTCAGTTATTGTTATTATTGTTTATTAGTGCCTGCCTGGTAAGGCTTCAGGTTTAAAAATAATAGGTGAAGGATTTAGTTCAGCACTGACATTTTAGAACAGCAAAATCTAAACATGTACGGAATAAATCATTTCCTTCTAACACAAGAGTTTATTAAAAATAATTCAACCTTCCAATTAAGATACTTTAATCAACAAATTCACTAAGGTTTATCCTTAAGAGTGTAGGTGACCAGCAGGACCACACTTTTTGAGTTTGTTTTTTTGGGGTTTTTTTTTTTAGAACTGTAACTTCAAATTATTCACAGAAAATTTGCCCATTTGAAGATTGTTTTTCGAGAATATGTAAGATATTTGAAAGGAACTCCAGAAGCTAAAGTACCTCAGCAAAATTCTACGCGACACACTATTGGCTGGCATTTATAAAGCAGCCAATCCAGGAGTGCCGTTAATTTTAAGGGTTGCTGATTGGCTGTTCCCCCTAAGAGTGCAAATAAAGACAAATATTGACGTCATCTGTGGTTTAGCAAAGACCGTCTTCACTTTCTTAATGTATATGAAGGTAAAGTTTTGTTTGAATTATTAAAATATCCAGTTATAAATGTTGTAGAGGGGTCTCAAGTATTTTTGGATTTAAGTTATTTTTGATTTTTGTGGTTCTTAAACAT
Source organism: Xiphophorus maculatus (assembly GCF_002775205.1). NCBI lineage: Eukaryota > Metazoa > Chordata > Actinopteri > Cyprinodontiformes > Poeciliidae > Xiphophorus > Xiphophorus maculatus. The sequence continues at coordinate 27,084,870 of NC_036455.1, read as the reverse complement.
TGTGAATACCAGGGGTAAAGTTGATTAACTCTTGAAAGCAGCAATTCTTTCAACAGCAGCTGGTGATATTAAAACGCTTTATTCTCATGAGCAGAGTTGAAAACATTGTTTTTCACCTTAACAGCAATGTTAAAGTGGTTTGTTCTGATAGCTAAGGTATGTTTTTATTTTATTTTTTTAGATACCTGCTTTGTAGTTTTGCTTAATTCCTTTTTTTTTTGTGATCACAAAACACAAATTGACATGCACAAACATGGCTACTTATTGACCCTGATTTAAAAACAACAGATCAATGAAAGAAGAAATGACATTTTTTACACACCTCCTCCATCTGTTGCAGTGGAGTTTACTGAGTGTCTAAACGTTCTTCTAGCCATAATTAGAACCTTCATTTTTCAACCTGTAAAAATGAAGGTGCAGCTCTAATTCTTTCTCATTTAACCTGCATGGATTGATATTCCCATGTGTTTCAGCGCAGTTTGCTCTGTGAGAGGCCTTTTGTTTATGGAAGATCAGTTCTCAAGGTCGCTGACGCCATTCATGTAAAGTATCATATAGGCCCAAAGTGGATGGTTTAAGCAGAAAAAAGTAACTGTAGTGAAGCTTTCACCCACCCCTACTGTGTTATGCTGAACATTAAAATAGCAAAAGGAAATCTAATAAGTCCTATACCTATTTAACTTGTAATGGTTTTAAAGCTCAATGGGGTTTTTTTGTAACTTTTGTCCTGAATGTGTAAAATTTAAAAAGAAACTGTAGATTTTACTCTGTCATTTCTCTCACTACTGCATTTAGTAAAGCAGCCAAAGGTCAGATGTTTTTTTTCTTGAATAGCTGCCTTACGTTTCCCCCTGTAGCTGAACAAAACCGAAGGGCAGCACAGAAACCCAACGCCACATTTATAACCATGGCAACCATATGTTGATTCATTTGTTGGCTTCATGAGAACATCTATAGATTCTGATGAAAGTGGATCTCCCTCTTGCACATCAAAAGGTTGTTGCTAATGCTGCTGTCACACTCTTATCTAATCTTGCACATACACAAAGATGATTGACTGCTCTAAGACCCTCCTCCTGGCTCTGATTGGTCATTTCTGACCGAGCGTTGTATCTCTGCAGATGGTCTCCACAGGGAGGAGGCAGAGGAGCTCGATTCTCTTTCACAGATGATCTGCTGTCAGGACATGGTGACAGTTTAACAAATATGTTAAAAAAAAACAAAAAACATATTCTTTATAAAAGTTAAACACTGCACTGATGTTTTATTTCTGAAATGTATTTTTTATTCACACCTAAGAAGATTTTAGAGACCAATTAGCCTAACAGTCCTGATTTTAGACTGCGGCAGGATGCCGGAGGGCCCATCAACTTCCTTTTAAGGGTGCATATTCACAGGGCTGATCATTCTTCTTCATGACACGCAAACAGCTAGTCAGTCCTTTAGCTAAAATAGAAATTTGCTGAAGCTTCATTACTATAGTGTAATTTCCCATTGAACCAAACTTATTCCTGCTGTCTTAATTATTTTTTTTTTTAAGTCCGGAACTGACCACAAACACAAGAGGACATGTTTGTCTTCCATAGATGATGAGACTTAGAAAACGAGACTTCTTCAGAATATAAAGAAAGAAAAACAAAAATCTTAAGCCAGCCTCTTAAAACACTGCTTTCTAAAAGCAAACAAAAAAAAAAAATCTTTTGGAACACTCCAGAAATATAATGATCGAATCCCTGGTGCATTCACATAAATTGGACAACAAGATGAGTCATATTAGCCTAAATGGAAATGCTAATAGCCTATGATCATGATTAGCCATTTTAATGCTCGTTGGAAAGCTGACACGGCCTGCATAGATCAAACTTAATTAGCTGCATGATGGTGTAAAACATTAACGCAGCACAAGGCTCAAATATTTATGCTGCAGCCGCTAATGTTCACAACAAAAGGCTGGAAGGAATGGCCTGACGTAAAAACTTGAGAACTTGATAAGGATTTTAGCAGAACCATTTTGTCTCCAAAAACTGTATTTCTCATAAGATTCATCATCACTGCCATGAAACAGCTGAAGACCTATCAGATCACATGGGTATGGGTTCCATTAGTGCCAAAAATATGACCAGGTGTCTATGTAAGGTATGTATATAGCATGGTTATGTAATGTGATATGGCGATGTGCAGATGTAAGCTGCATATGTAGTGGGCACATGTGCTACATATACACCCTGCATACACACCTGGACATATTTTTTGGCACTAATGGAGCCTCATACATAGGGACACACTCAACACAAACTCTGGTTGGGAAGTTTCAGTTTGAATTCATAATAACCAACTGCATACCTCTGGACCAGTTTAAGTCAAACTGGTGTCAGTTTGAGTTTTTTGTTTGGACAAGCTCAGAGACTGGGGGGTTAGGGTTAGTTTATGATAATCATAAATTATCATTAAGTATTTATGTCAGTAACCAAAATTGATTTTGCTCTTTATTGTAATGACAGCATTTCAACATTCAGGCCTCCCTACTTATACACATCTCTGAAAATAAATCTCTACATTTAGTTATAAAAACAGTGATTTATGTTTATGCTCTTATTTTGATATGTAACCAGAAGCTCTGTGTTAAAGAGAGGAGAAGTTACGTTGATGTTGCTAATGTCGGACTGGCTAACACAATCTGCCTACCGTTATATGTAAATGCTTACTAAGTCTGTGACACCAGCTAGCTCATGAAACTAAATCAATAAATGAAAGTCAGACGGAAGAGAAATAAGATAGCAACATTTTAGAATAAGAAAAGGGCAATTAACAGATGTTAATTTTGTCCAATCAGGTGTAATCTTTGAGAAGCACTTTGTTTTTGTTGTTTGTCCAATCAGGTGGGGTCCTTTAGAAATCTCTACTTTATCTGCAGACATACCTACTTGTATCACATCGACAGAGAAACGCAAACTGATGAATCACCAGCACGGCGAGTTGCAGAAACTCCACAAACACAATCCTTTCAACAAAAGACATCTGTGGATTGTTTAAGCATTTCGCAGGATGGGATCCATTTTTTTCCCTCCATGTCCCTTTCAGGACTCAGTAGATTATTGGCAAGTGTCTGTACTGTCTGCATGCACTGCTGGTGAAAAGGTCGTCCACCCGTCTTCTGTTGCCACATTTCTATTCCTTCTTGTTTCGACAGACTTCTTCATGAAAAGCTTCCACTCATAAAGCATAACACAGCTTGAACAGAGGTAAACAATTAACTTCACTCAGCATTATTTATCTGACTGTATAAAGACCCTATTGATGTGAGCCATTTCCAGGCTGTAAAGCTCAGAACGTCCACAGGCTGCTGAAGCTCATCAGCGGCATATTAAAATTCACAGCAACTTCTCCAGCTATTGTGATGAGATTGCCGGGTAAACAGAGATAAAAACCAATTACTGTTCATGAACTCCATTGAATGCGTTCTGGATGACAACCTGGATGAAATGACCAATTGTTTCCAGGCTGGCTTTTTTTTCTTCTTCTTCTTTCTTATTTTGAAGAAAGTTGACAGCTGGCGCAGGCCATTTTGCTTTCTGACGTGCCAGACTTTTCTTCTTTTGTCTTAAATGTTTTGGTAAAATTGAGCGCAGCACAATGACGTCGGTCTTTAATTTGGGCCCACCGTTTTCTCTTAGAGATAAAAAGAAGTGGAAGAAAACATAGCATATTGTTGGAAAAGTGTATGAGCAGAACAAAGCAGTGAGTTATAGAAACGTGGAGCTCTCAAAGTGTCAGAAAATAGTCATTACGCTGGCATTTGCTATAAACACCAAAACCAGTTACTGTCATTTTGGAGCAGAATTGTCTCGGCTCACCGTTCAGCAGCGATTTGTGACGTTGGTACATGAGCTCTCAGAATAAGCAAAAGAGAGAGAAATATGAGTTTATAAAACTGTTTTTGTTTGTGCTTTCATGCTTCAACGTACAGAGCCTTACAAAAATATTCATAACATTGAGCTGCTGCACTTTGTCACATTACAACCACACAGATTGAAAGTGTCTCATTGGGATTTCATGCGACACATCAGCAAAACGTAGAAAAGTGGGAAAATAAAGAGTATTATTTAGTTTTTTAAATGGAAATCTGAACTGCGGGGCTAGTTTTATGTTCCGTCCCCCAACATGTCCAGATTTTGTAGAAGCATTTTTCACTGCAGCTCAGCGTCTTGTCTGACTGTAGCAGGAAATCATCAGGAAAGCTGGCTCTGTACTGGGACTAAGGCTGGAGTCCCTGGAAACTGTGGTGGAGAGGAGGACACTGAAGAAGGTTCTGTCTATTATGGACAATAAACAGCACCCTCTCCACCACATAGTGGACAGACGTAGGGACAGATACAGGAAATCCATCTCACTGTACAATAAAAGCTAAATCATTGTTCTGCACTAATCAGTCCAATTTTGCACAACTGCACTGTGGCACACTTGCTGTACATATATTTACATATACATACTGTATCTGCATTTTGAATCTTTGCAAGGACTGCTCTAAGCTGCTTTTTATATTGACAGCATGTTATATTTTATTTTATTTTGTCTACAATTGCTACTCAGTGGTGGTTGTTGTGTGTCTTGTCTCTATTCTGCTGTAACTGCGAAATAATTTCCCTGCTGGGATGAATAAAGTAATTCTATTCTATTCTATTCTATTTACAGACAAGCTCAGTCAGATTTTACAGAGGAGAGTTTCAGTGGTTTGGCTTGGTCTTTAAATAGGCCATTCTAATGCACTCTTCTCCTTCAGTTTAATATTGCTACAAATATCAAATATGGCTTAAAAGAAATTTTACTTTGTAATTTAACACCTTCAAATTGGGCCTCTGTCTCTTTAAAAAATGTTGTTCTTTCTGAAACTCCGCCTTCAGGAAGTCACAACAACAACTAACATGTTAACTCTTTTTTTTTTTTTCACTGAGCAGTAGCTCCTATAATGAGATCAGCAGATGAGCAGCTCCACCAGGTGTTGCTGATTTCTGCTGGCTAGTCTGAAGGATCTGAGTGGGGTAGGAGCTGCGTCCTTGAAGGCGGGGCTAGGTCCATCCAGGCGTTTTGCACAGATGAATGGTTGCCATGGAGATTTAAGGATTTCTCAAACATGCATGAAAGAATCAAAGCAACACTCCAGGTTTGTTTCCGATGGGGAAATAACATTGTAGCCTGATGGAAAGCTCAAAAATGTCAATTTTATTTAAGACTGCCTCTTTAAACCTTCCACTAAGCTCCATATCGCATACCAACCAGTTGGATGTGAATAGCTAACAGTGCGACTCAAATGGATGCAGCTGAAAAAATGTACGTGTCCGGCAGACGTCCACACGTATCAATCCTGAGTGTGTTTGGGTCCTTCAGTCAGCTCTTCGCTCATTTCCCCCCCTCCCAGAATCCTTACTGCAAATTTTCAGCTAAATCTTTACTGCAATTCTATGACAGACGGCTGAACTGCTTGTTAATTAGATCACTATTAAAAGAAATATATTCCCCTGGATTTTGTTTCAGAGTTTCAGAATCCAGGCCACACCTTCCAGATTTTTATGTGTCAAAATGTGACCTTCCAGTTCTCATGAAAAGCAAACACAAGGGTTTCAGTTTCTATGGGGCCAAATTGGGGAAAGTTTAACCGGTGTGCATAGTTTAAAAGATCCGTCCGGTGTGAGCTCAGTGATTGTAGTGTCCTCTCTTTAATCTGACATTCTCCACTGACCCTGAACTCGGCCTTTATTATTTGCATAAATCAGTCAAGCTGACGGCTGCCACCTCTGTGAAACATGCCCCCCTAAGTAGCGGAACAGAAGCTTTATGAAGGATGGTGCCGACGCGAATGAAGACCAACTTCCTGCTCTGTAATTTGCTTGTCACTCCGCCGGTACAGTGACCTCACTTCCACATCCTCTCTCAATATTCAGACCTTACTGCTGTGCAGATTCTCTCTATAGTTGGCATATCTGCATTTCATGCTTACACGCTCTGTGGCCACAACTCAGATTTGTGACCTTCATAAATATTCATCACTCCACTGTACAAAGAAAAAAGGGAGAGGGACTTATGAAATACATCAGCCATGTTTACTTGAGTTTTCCTACTCACTGATAAAACAATAAGAAATATAATGGCACCATGCAGACAAATCAGTAAGTAGACAAAAAGACAACTACTTCCATTTCAGGATCAGTTGTTTTCATTTTCTGTTTGATTTCAGGAGAAAAAGAAAAGCATACAAATGATCTAGAGCTTATTTTGTTCTTGATGTCCAAACTCGATTAAAATCATATTAGCCAACTCCACTCAGTTGTTTACTTGGAGGAACATATTGTGTGTTTTTCAGCCTTCCGACCCCATCAGAGGTTTTCAGCAAGGCGATATTCATGTAACAATTATTTTTCCATTAATCTTTCAAATAAACAAAAAACAAAAACAGCCCTTAGTTTGAGTTTTGTCATCCCCTGATAAGGAATCAGATTGTAACAGTTCTTTGCTCCTGGCCTCCCTCTCTGGATGCGTGTCTGACGTTTTCACAAAGTGGCTCCGGCACAACTTCTCCTCGCAATTAGCGGCCGATAACAGATAAAGTTTCCATTGTTCCTGTGAAACGTGCCTGCCAGTTTGCCTGCGCTGTAAAGAAAACGGCCTAAATTTATCTCCCGCAAACAGATTATTAATACTTGGGAGGAAAATCTAATCCTGGAATGTCCTTTTGTTTACCGGTGCTCACTTCATTGTAGCCGTGTGTTTACAGATCAGCAACGACAGCGTGTTGTACCTGGTTTGAGAAAGCGCCAGAGAGATAACAGACTTCATGTTGGGAGATAAAGAGGGTTAATGTCGCTGCCAGAGTCAGTTAGTGTTATTATTTGTTTGTATGCAGGATCAGCTTATTAAATGCCCATCAAAGCTTTCATATTTGTAATAATTGCATCTGTAGGCCCAAAGTGATGTATGTGTTTTTATGTCTGTTTGTGCCAGATGTTTATCCAGGACAGTATGCTGTAGGTCAGATGAACCGATGCTGTGGAGCTGACAGGATGTGCAGTGGTGGAGATTATTTTTGTTTTTAGATCCACACGGATCTCAAAACTCCGCATTAACATTCCAATCAACGGCTCAGGAGAAATGTGCTTGCGGCAACTTCCCAACCCGTCTGTCTGACAACAGTCCTGCCATCAAAGTCGGGAGAGAACTAGTCAAAATGGAGGAGCATTTTTTACCATCCTAAATGCAGAATAGTCCACTTCTGCATCTCTCATCTGTCTCCGCTAAGCACACGTTTGACTTCGCCTTACGTTCCATCTGTTCCTCTCAAACAAAACGCCATGCTGTCTTCTCCATGTGAAACCGCCCACATACCGGAGCTTTATTTGGTTTTCTAATAAAGTATATTGAAGCAGCGAAGGTTTGCTTTATGACTCATCCCGCAAACCTGCAGGCGAATTATTCCTCATTCAGCTGAGAAACAAGAGCTGTAGTATGGTGGGAACAAATGCAACCTTGATCAGATCCATTGATGAACTTCTTAGGAACATTAATGGAGACTCATCAACATTTTAAAACTATTTTTAACGAAGCCCGTTTGACCGTTTTCTTAAAGGGACACTACCATGTAAAACCAACATTTTGAGCTTTACGTCATATTTAACATATTTGTACATAGCATTATTATAATAACTAAAGGTAACTCAGTTGCTTGATTGCGCTATAAAATGGTACTCTGTGCCTGAAAAATGCATCATATTTTCTGCTCCTTTAAGACTCGTGGCAAACCGTTAACGTTTGGGATTGACTGATGCCCTGGTTGTCATGAAACGGTGCGGTGTTGGTGGTGAGGCAGACGCAGCGGACCCAGGTAGGATGAATAATGATTTTAATGAAGAAACTCACAGTCCAAAACAACTGGCAGCACGCACATGGACACACTGACAACGAATTGACCAGACACTGACAAGGACCCGACGAGGAACAAGTAACACAGGTGGAGTTAAATACACGGGCGGGTAATCACAGAAACGAGACACACCTGGGAACAATCAAGGGGAGGACAGGACGACACAAAGACTCGGGGACACAGAAAACTCTAATTAAATACACAGACAACACAGAACATGACACTGGTTAGTGGACAGTTAAAGCACGTCATGCACTGTTGGTCTTTGAGGTGCTTTAGCCCAAGAGGTGTCGTCCAAGAAAGGGAAGGCTGGTTTTGTCGTATGGAGGAATGCTCTGTGGTGTCTTTGATCCCAGAGTCCTTGGGATCACAGCTCCTCTCCTCCTGGCTGGATTATTTCACGGATTCCACGGTTTCAGTAATCTGAAACTTTCCTGAGGTTAATCTATTTCTCCATGATTCTTCTACATTATCTATCAATTAGACTCATCTGGTAATGGAGCACTGGCCAACTGAGCATAGCAATTGCCTACATTTCTTGTAACAAAGTCCTTCATTTCCCACAATCTAAATGGTTACTAACTAATTAGGTCAGCTAGTTAGGCACCTAGCCCTGCACATGCCGGTGCCATGAGTTCTTTTTTATTTTTAAACAATATATTTATTAAGTTTTTGCTTATATGAAATATAGAAAACATACATTCAAACAAACATTGAAAAAGCTCAGCCCACCATCAACACTCAGGGTATAAAATAAAATAAGATGCATCAAAAAAAATTTTAAATAAAAAATAAAATAGTAGTATTAATAATAAAGTAATTTAAAAACCACATATTAAAAATAAAGGAATAAAAAGTAGACATGCCTAAAAGTAAATACACATATAAATATACCGATAAATAAAATCAAGTTTCAGTCATCCAGCTCTAATAGTGTCACTCTCTTGTTAATAAATATTAGTTATATGAATATCAGTATTATCAGTTGCTGTTCCATTATTTGGTTCCTTTCCAAAAATTGCATAAAGGCGTCCCATATTTCCGTGAACTTGCTGGTCTTTCCTCTAACCTTGTATGTTCATTTCTCCACAGCCAGGCAGGGAGACATTTCCTGTATCACATTGCAGTTGTAGATAATGTAGAAGAATCATGGAGAAATAGATTAACCTGATACTTTTCCATCTCGACTAAAAACCCGCCTGTTTAGGATTGTATTTGAAACGTAATCAATTCCAAATTTATTGATGGAACTTGACTTGATGTCATGTTTTGACTATTGATTCTATGTTGCTTTGTGTTTCTGTGTTTGATATGATGTAAAGCTCTTTGAAATGCCTTGCTGCTGAAATGTGCTATACAAATAAAATTTGATTGATTGATTGATTGATTGATCTCAAAGTGATTACTCTCCTGGCTTGCAGCATAAACAAGTCGATGAAAGGAGCTGTTTTGTGTTTTGGTGCAAACCTCTACAGCAGCTACACATGAGACCAGATCAACTGCATTCTACCAAAATAACTCGCATCGCGTGTTCTTGGGACTGCTTGCGCTTATTCAGCATGATCAGCTCAGTTTCGCATCCCACAGAGTTTGATGTGACGACCGTTTTCTGCGGAGAACTTGCAGGTCAGCGAGACACCGAGTACGAGTCCGTGGTGGTAAAAATGTTTTTGTTCAGTCGTCCGGTTTGAGTCAGGCCGACCTTCAGAGAGCAAAGTGAACCCGGGATCAGAGTTCAGTGAAATGATCAGAACTGCTGTACTTCCTATTGATATTGTTCACGTCTAATGCAATAAATATTGTTTTATTGCCGAGCCCTACGAACAAATAAAAATAATAAGTAAATTATGATAAACATTTTGACATGAAAATAAAATGCAATATTTTTATTTGTAGCTAAAATAAATGGAAACAAGTGTCTTATTATGATTTAAATAAGTGGTAACAATTTATTTGAAGGGGTGTGCATAAGACTGACGTTACACTGTCATAAACGTGAAGGAGTCTTTATGAATGTTTATGACTGTTGTCATGAAGTGTCATTAGGTAAATAGCGATTTTAATGGACTTTTAATGTAGGTTTTAATGCAACTTGAATGCACTGAAATGTAATTATTTACCAAATAATAATTAGTTGACACTTTTAATGCACTTTTAATGAAGATTTGCATTAAAAGTGTCATTTTTTACCAAAACACAAACATTTATGAAGACTCCTTCATGTTCACGACTGTTATATCCTGTTTATGTCAGCGTAATGTCTGTCATATGAACACCCCTTCAAATAGTGTTACCAAATAAGTTAATAGATGGGACAGTTTGACAGGTTATTCTAGAGTATTTCAGCAAAGACACGATTTTCCTTTACTGACCAATCCAGGATGCTGAAGATCCACGAGGAGCAGTTCACGATCGAAAAGATTTAGAATTAGAATAGAAACAGACGACTTCTGATAGCAAGATGCACCGTGACACACAGAAACAAGAGAGTGAAACATTTTACTCTTTACTTCACAGGCAGCCAGTGGTTCATCGACATCAAGATAAAGAAAGATTTACAACATTCTAGTCTGGAAGTGATTAATCTGGTGAGAACTTTCTTCATGTTGTCAATAGATAAGATTGATCTGAGCTTAGAAATATTTCTCAGCAGCAGGAAACGGCTCTTCGCCCCATAAGCTCATCAAGGGTTATCAGATTTTTGTAGACTTATCAAAGATTACAGGTAAGCTACGTGGTTGAGCGTTAAAATCAAATGACAATGACCAAATGGTGTGCAAGAGTTGCCGATTTATTTGAAGAACCGAAACAAATTAATGCCAGTCTGTATTTGAAGACAGTTTCTAGCCATCCAGCATTTTATCTACTTAATAAAACTGACACCAGGTAGAACACAGTGACACTCAAAAGCATGTGAATCTGTCTGTTTTCCACATGACAGTGGATTTACATGTTGTATTTGTGCAAGACTTTACCCAAAGGAAACATTTAGGCCCCACGATTAATCCCTGTGGAACTCCATAACTAACAGGCAGCAGAGAAATAAAGTGGAACAATTCAGGGGAGAAACTACCAGGTAAATAAGAAATGAATCAGAGAAAACACTCTGAACCTTCAACCAGACCCTGGAGGAGTGTGATCAACCTGGACATGCATAGCTGATCACATGTCAAGAAAGAAAAATGTCCGTTATGCCTGTACATGTACTCGCTATTACATTTAACGATTTTGTTTACATGAAATACTCATTTTAAAATGCACCATATGTTGCTGGTTCCAGACGGATGTTTTTTTTCCTGTTATTTTTTTGCGACATGCAGAGAACTAGAGAAACGTTCACGGGGGGTCAACGCATAGGACTGAAAAGCAAACAGACAGAGAGAGCAGCTCAGCATTCAGCGCTCGCTGTCAATTCCATTAGAGGGAGATCGACCAAATTCACTTTCCCTGCAGTGCAGCAATGAAGGTTGCAGTGACCGACATGCTCTCACAACTTTCTTCCACCCCCAAAAGCTCCCACAGGCTGTATCCTAATGCTAGCACACAAACACGCCTCCAACAACACCACACACACACACACACACACACACACACACACCACTAATACTCCTCCATTTGGGGTCTGTTGAATCCGACCTTCTCCCTCTTCCACCTGCTTTTACTGTGAAATGGAGCCTCTCTCGGTCACACGGTGCTCTTTATTTTTGATTTCAGTCGTCTTTTTGCTCCCACGTCCTCTCTCTGGCTGGGAGCTTATCTGGGAGGCTCAGCTGCTGCTGGACCGTCCACAGAGAAGCCTGAGCCACAACAAGCACTCAAAAAAGCTCCTCTGTGCTTTCGGTTTATTTGTGTTGTGAGTATTTAAGGTACTTCAACTGTTTGGCATAACAGGAAAATAAGGAAAATTGCCCCCGCGCCCCCACTCTTCAGCTCATCTGGTACAAGGAAATTTTAATTTGTTTTTTTAATACAGAGGGGAATCTTCATGGCCATCTAGTTGAGTATTGTTTTAATATTTTGCTGTAATGGACTTCAGAAAAATGTCGAGTAACATTTTTCTATTAGATCTTAATTGTAGGTTGAACATTGCGGTGTTTTGCAGAACTGTTGTGTCTGTGAGTTAATTGGTTAAATTGTCCTCAGGTAAGAGAGTGTGCATACATGGTGGGGTGTACTGTGTAGGGCTGCATGATATTAAGAGAATATTGCAATAACAATATAACTAGTTGAGTAATTACTTGACTAACACAAAATGATTTATAATGCTATGAAATGGGGAACTCTAATAAAATGTAGAGTCCCCCAAGGTTCATTGATAGTACTTTTTTTACCCGGTCCAGGGCGGACTGCTGCAGACACACACCCGCCCCCCAGCTGTTTGTTTCTGGCTTACAGAAAAATGAGGTGGATTTCCTGCTGGAGGATTGGCCTGAAACCCCGTAAACTAAGTGGGCTGGAGATCAGCAACCCCAACACAGACGATCACTTGAAGGAGCAATAAAACACAAACAAGTGGCAAAACGTTGGCTTATTAAAATAAGCCATTTCTGTTTGGATCGCCTGCCTTTTTGCCTTTCAGGGGATTAAATGCATCGTTCAGCAGCAGCTATTTTTAAATATGTGAACAATGGGCTGCGTCTGAACACCTGTGTGAAGCTGGACATGAGCCACACTGAAAAATGGAAGAAGAACAGAGGTGAACCTTTGGCCAACTCTTCAGGCAGAAAGATGTGGCTTTTTAAAGTGAAGAGACAGAAGGAAGTTAGAGACACTGAACAGGAAGTCTGCTTAATTGGTATTCAGGTAGTTCAGTAGTTGGAAGCAAAATGTCAAGTAACGTTTACCATTTTTGCTCACTGATTTTTGCAGACTTATGTAATCAAGGTCTATACTGTAAATATTGTGATCTGTAATTTTAAAGATGTTACCAGAAGAGGATAACTCTTTATAATTTTTGGCCAGCATGAAAAAATATCTCTTTACTGATAGTTATTTTCCCAGTTTGTGTCACGTGTCAGTGACTACGATCACACAGCAGGTCTTGATACTCACTTTAAAATTTTTGCTGACATCTGATTATTTTCTTTCTGCATGCTCATTCATGTTACTAAATGCAGCTGCAGTCAGACTCGTGTGTATGAACAGTTGGCATCACAGCAACAAACTTTTCATGGAAGCAGTTTTGGACAGTTCTATCTACGAGTGAATTTTAAAGTTTCTTCAGCAATGGGAGCCGGTGGTATCGTCACAATGTGATGCACTTCAGCGTCACAGACGTCTCTCTTAAGTTCTGAGTTTTTAACCATTGTTGATGTCTGGATTTACTGTGTCTGGCTTCTGAGGCAGAATTATGACTCATGTCAATGACATAAAAGTCAGAAAAATGCAACATGACTGCTCTGACCTCAAACGCCTAGTGTGTTTTCACATCAGTCCGGTAGTTAAAAAGTTCAGCATTCTCCCCTTGGATCTGCTGACCAGAACGCTTCTCTCTTTACGAATCTTGAATCGATGTTATCGATGATCTACTGAATGCCTGAGGAAGGGCTGGAGGTGGAGGGGGGTTCTATCAATACTGCTTTCCCAAGCAATCAGTGTGTCATCTGGACTAAAACTGTCCTGAAGGATCATCCAGGCAGGATGTGTGCAGGTATTTATAATCACAGCATTGCAGAACATTTATGAGTAAAAAAATAGTTTTGATTAATTTGGAAAAAAGAAACGTAAGCAAAGACAAATCTGCAGTTTTTTCAATAAAAGTAAAAGCCTTATTAGAGCAAATAAACCCTTTTTTAAATAAAAAAAACTCAGTCACAAAAAAGTAAAGGCTGAGTGTTTGTGCAGATATAGATTAATAATGAGAATAATGAGTATAAACACGTTGCAGCATGACATCACAAGACCCCGCCCCATCTTTAAAACCGGGGGAGGGGGGGCTTTGCTATTAATTGTCAACAGTATGACAAGAAGATAACAAGGTCCAAGGGTATCATCTTCAACAGGTCAGTAAAAAGTTTTATTAAAAACAAACAAACAAAGTAGCTCAGTTATGCTAGCTTGACTTTGAAAACTGTAACATGTAGATGTGCTGTGGAATTCTGTGTTTTTCTGTTCTGCTAAAAAGAAAAAAGCGACCCTCACACCTGAAGATCATCAGTAGAGCAGGTGTTTAAATGAGCTATTCTAACATCGCTGATGTTCAGACAATCACTTTTTGATAAACATCAAAACATGATACTGTAATAGAATGAATGTTCTGTTTATGTGGGAAATGTTTGCGTGTTTTTCAGTGTTGAATCCTGATACACTAGTGGTTAGTCGGTTGCTGTGGCGATGGGCCGACACAAAGCGAGAGAAAACGTGAGTGACTTTAAGTTATTCTTTAACAGGTTTCTTTGAGTTGCGTTTTTTACCAGGATTGTTCTACTGCTACTGCAGTGGCGCGGCTTCGGATGGCATGTAAAACAATCGTCCTTTTGACCCTTCAACGTTGTGCGCATGTTCAAAAACAACCTGCAACGTGTCTGTATGAATCATTACGTCTTTCTATGCCACTGGAGAAAGATAGAAAGTGTCCCTCCCGCAGCTGAAGGTTCTTCTGTCTGAGCCTGTCACAAACAAGAGTTTCTCTTTGACCAAACTTTAAAGTATTCATACACATCACTCACCAGTCAGACTGAGAAACTGGAACTTAATGAGTTCTCTCAGATGGAGGTTGCCGTGGTAATAACACATAGGTGGCTGAGCCCATCTGTCCTGGTCAGCTGAGCTAGCAGTATGAACAGGAGAATCGACAAACTCTGCTGAACGAATGTGGTTTTAAATTACACTTACTGCTCCATGCTGCACTAAGTGTCCAAGCAGCCGTTAGGCACAGTACTTAACGCTGAGAAGTTGTGACTTCTGTCTGCCATTTGTTCTAATCGACATGGTGAAACAAACTACTGGAGAAACACAAGAGTAGCTAACATCACCAGAACACACCTAACAGGTCCAGAAGCAGATCCGGCTGCTGATGTTGACCTGTGAACCCTGTGAACCCTGTGAACCCCGTCCACAGACAGTTTATGTCACATGAAGCAAGATAAGCACTCCAGTTTGCTTTCAGCTACTTTTTTACTTTGGATCAGTGAGCCAAAACGGTTCATCTATCACACACCAGGTCCAGATTCTGCTTTCAGTCAGTGACTGGGTTAGGCTTCAGATAAATGGGAGTTTTCATATCCTTCAGAGTGTTTTCCCACGGACGCTGTGCCATGTTGAGGTGGTTGATTGTATTTTTTTCTCTTGATTTTGTTTGTGTGGTCTGAGATTTGAGTGAAGTTGCCCCCCCACCACCTTCTTTACATCAGACTAAATTGGTGTCAATCAACTCAACTTGTGCAGCAAGAAGTTTTGTTTGTGCCGCAAACAACAATTTTGATTTAGGTAATTTTGATTTAGTAAACGTCCGGGGGCTGGTGGACTTTTAAACTTCCATTAATATCTTCAAAGCCAAAGCAGCACAAACCAACACAAACGTAGTCGAGTTGACTGACACCAATTTTGTCTGATTTGTACAAGGTGAGGCGGCTTGTTGACCTTTCATGACCTCTCAAAACATTTCTTAAAATCTTTAAAATGAAATGAACATTTTTGCTGCACAGATGAAGCACAAACATTTGACACCAATTTTGTCTAATTTGAAGAATGTGGGTGGGGGGGGAACTTCACTCAGGTTATTCTGAGCTATTACATGAGATCTTTCTTTGTAATCTCATTGTAATCACTGACTAATGGGGATCCTTATATGAGCTGATCTAAGAAAGATGGAGAAATTGACGCCACAACTGGAACCGCATGCTTTGCTTTTTAAAGGTTTTTCCACTTGAACCACTGATCAGACACCTGCAGTCTCCGGCCCTAAAGCAACGCCCCGTTGCCCCTGAATCTGTCTGATGAGGCGTAACGCCATTGGTTGCTTGCTGCACAATTGGCCCATCCATTATGTCTGGCTGCAGAGTTTGAATGTGAGTGAGTCTCCGGTTAGGCTGACATGAGATGGGAAGAGCTTTGATGGGATCTGGGAACATAAACCACACAGAGCCTTCTATAGAGCCCCAGGCTACATTCAGTGGAGGTCACACTCCGAACTAACAGGCTTGGTCATTCATTTTCACCTTCTTCAGAAAAATAAACCTTAATAAGATGGAATATGCTGTGGGAGTGTTTGTCTTGCATTGGTTAACATAAATAATAGCTTTTCAACTGACCAGGAAATGATTTTAAAGGGTCACTGCACATTTCCAGCCCACTGCCCTTTGTTCAGAGTCTCATTAGCTTTCACTCTGTCAAAGACCAACAGCATGCTGGGTAAATACTGGAGGTTCACCTTCCAGAAGAAGAATGACGACATAATGGAGCAGCTTAGAGCAAGACATACATGGTCATGTGCTGAAACTGTCCAGAACTGCACAAAACAATTGGGACAAAATTTCAGACCAAGCTATTCAGACACACACCAAACTGTCCCAGCTTTATTTATACAGCACTTTATTCACAGATAAGACCAAACTGCTGAGCTCAAAATAATGACGCAGCAGCCACATGATTCAAGAAATCAGAAAATCAATACAAGCATCCCTGTATTAAAATAATAAAACAATAAGTCAAGATTTAAAAAAAAAAGTTATAGTGGCTTGCAAAAGTATTCACACCCCTTGAACCTTTTCTTATTTTGTCACATTATAACCACAAACATAAATACATTTCACTGGAAATTAATGTGACCAAAGTGGTACAAAAGTATTTTACAAAGAGAAAGCTGAAGAGTGCGGTGTGCAAAAGTACTCCGCCCCCTTGAGTCAGTACTTTGTCGTTGCAGCTGCTAATCTTTAGGGTTTGTCTTTACCAGCTTTGCTAATGTAGTGACAGATTTATCCCCCATTCACCTTTTCCAAGCAGCTGAAGTTCAGTCAGATTAGATGCAGAGTATTTGGACTGGGTTTAAATCTAGACTTTGACTGGACCATTCTAACACATGAATATGTTTTGTTGTAAACCATTCCATGCTATCCCTGGCTTTATGTTTAGGGCTCCACTCCAGTATCAACTCCAACAGGTTTTCTTCCAACATTGCTCTGTATTTGGCTCCATCCATCTTCACATCAAATCTGACCGTCTTCCTGTCTGCTGAAGAGAAGCATCCCCACAGCATGATGCTGCCACCACCGTATTTGATAACGGGATGGTGTGTTCAGATTGTTGTACAGCTTTTAGAATCTTATTTAAAATGTTTAATTTTCTGACCAAAGCGCCTTCTTCCACGTTTGCTGTGGAAGTCCAACATGGAAATGGCTCTGCTTATGCTTTTCTTTTAACAACGGCTTTCTTCTTACAACCGCTAAAATCTGATAGCACTTAATTTAATTTACATTTTGTGAAGAAGGAAGTTGCGCTCAGTGTTTTGCGTTGATTCCTTCAGTAGTTCTTGCTGCAGCGCCCCCACAGGAGAGAGGGGAAGAGGTTTTTCAATTAGTTTGGATCGTTTGACACAGTGCAGTGTGAAAGCGAACAGCAGCAGCTGGAGATGGAACAAATGTTGCAACTTTGGTCTTCAATCCAACTGAGTCTACAGGAATATCAGGTGTGAAAACAGCCTTAATCTGATAGCTGGATTGGAAACGGTAGTGCGTCAGATTATTCGTTACTCAGAGTAGCGAGTTACTAAGTAACTCATTCATGACATCACTGGCAACGGATCCCTCAGAGCCCACAGACCGGCGCAGATAGCAACGAATCATAAAAACATATAAAGCAAACCTCATTTGCTGACCGATGAGTCATACACTACTCTTTGGGCTTTGTGGTGCCGAGAAATTTACTTGCCCTTTCTGTTGGAGTGGCAACAGAGAGGGCCACTCCAACAGAAAGTTCAAAACACATTTATTTGCTCTCTTCATGTCAGAAAGCACAAGTTGCAGTTATGTTTCTGCAACTCTGGTCAGTAGTTTGTCTTGGCACTTTTTCACGTCTATCTGCAGAGGTAAAAAGGTCATTGACGTACACAGCGGTCCAACAGCGTTTAAGTCCGCGAGTGTGAACAGCTCCTTATGCAGCCATAATGCGGTAATTGCTTTGGTGAAAGAAGACAAGTCAGTAACAGCCTTCTGATTCCTACGGCTCCCCATTGAGGCGTTTTATCCCACAAACGTCTCACGTGGCGACAGTTGGAAATGTTGAAACTCAAAAAAAGCAAATCCATTAGAGAGTTATTGAAGAAAACACAGCAGTTGTGCATCGTCTTATTTCTGCATGTTTACATCTGAATGATTAATCTGAATATTAACACATCATCACAGCAAGTTCTACTTCAATACTCATTCATGGCGAGATAAAAATCCCTTTTAGCCTAACGGTGGGATGATGAATGCAAATTGAGCACATCCAACTTCCCGTCTATAACATCGTGTCTGGTTCCAGGCCTGGGAAGCTCACCTCCTCATCACTTTCATTAGCGGGCTTTTAGAGTGAGAGTGGCGCGGCGAACAGCCCCGCCACCACGCACTCGCTGATTTAAATGCAAAGCCAAACAACGTGGAATTGCACTCCGCTTCTTGCCTGACATAATTACGCCAGCGCAAGATCTCCTTTCTGTGAACGATTTCCTCATTTTCAGTTTCGTAGCCGTTTCTTCATAGTTGTACACTTGGCTGAAAAGGCAATGATGCTGCACTTTGGGAGCACAGAAAAAGGCATAAGGCATTCCACTACACACTCTGAGGCTCTTGTCTTCATGCCGGCACTTAAGCTACTCTATTTATTTATTTAGTTTTTAATTTTTTTTTCCTTTTTTTTTTACATTTTTCAAAGCATGAAAAACGTGTCATATCACTTGATAGCTGAAGAACGACCATCAACTTTTAATTAAAGAGATGGTGGAGGCTGTGATGTATATTTTAGACCTAATTAGCATGCCTGACTCAGGGGAGAGAAGTGATTAGTTGAGTAAAGCCTCCCTGTGGATGTTGCAGACAAAACACTTGGAAATAAGTGTGCGTTCAGACACACACCCTGCACACTGACAGCCTTTGCGCTGAGACTGCGAGCATCGCAGCAGTTAGTGATTATTCTCTCTGGTGCGACATTTACATTTTACAACACGCACCTTAAAGCCTTGCTGTGTTTTCAAGTTAATTTTTAATTGTTTTTTTAAGAATATTGACATACAACATAATCGCAGTACTATTCAGGAGAACATAAGAAAAGCAGTGAGTGCCACTGTGGCGGCTTTGGTTCTCCTCGCTAAAGTCCTTCTCAGCAAACAGAATAAAGAGGTCATGAATTGTAAATAAACTGGGGCTCTTAATGGGCTAACACGTGTGATTCATCTGAAATGTTTAACGCGTTAATATTACATAAGGCAGATGAATCGCATGACCTGTTTTGACCCAAAAGCCTTTCTCCCGCGGAGGGTTACCTAGCTAGCAGTAGCGCGTTACATGCTACATTTTTGATGCTACAGTCAAAAACGTAGCATCGCAAACATGAGTGAAAAGATGAGCGAGGAGAGTCAGACTGGTGAACCACTGCGGTTAGAGCCGACAGCCCTCAAATCCTCAGAAGTTCCTTTTTCCACATGTCTTTGCCGCCTTCTCTGCCACTTTTACATTAATATCACAAAAAGTCCACAATGGACATTTGGATAAAACCAGCGTGGTGTGTAGTCTGCTTAGCAACGCTGAACTATCCTTCCACCAAACTACATCCAGTTTACAGTTAACATTTCTAAAGAAAATAACTTCTTTCCTGAATAGGAAAACATAGAAAACTGAGATGTTTGATTTGAGACAATAAAACATTTTCTTAAAAATGTTTACATTTCAAGCTTGCAATGTTAAGCCTAGTGATTAATCACTGCACTAGTGTGATTAATCTGATAAAAATGTTTCATCGAGTGACAGATACACTAATATATTTAGACTTTTCTAGTCATACTGTTCACTCAAAGCACTCACAGGTAAAAGTTCACATAGATTGTGTCCAGCATGTGTGGGGTCTGCAGAGGTGATAACTGTCATAACGATGAATTGTTTGATAACTAGGATAAATCGTATGTGTGTTTGGATTGAAATTGTTTTTGCAATTTACCTTGATACGGCATCTGCTACGAATTGGCCCTTTATAAATTAAACTTCTTGCCATTTATTGAAATAATGAATACTTTGTCATTTGTTTGTACATAGTATAAGTCATTAGGTCTTCTACTGACTGTTTAACAGATTTGCTCATTCTGATAGTTATTCCCCAAATTTTAGTTGTTGTTTTCTGCCATTCAGTTTGAAAAATAGAATAAAAAAAGAAGAAAAAAAACCTAGTTGAATTTGAAACAAGCTTTCAAAACCTGCAGAGGTTTCTTCTGAGTAGCAGAAAGATCTTTATGAAGTCTGAAGGGGTTTCGCCTAAGACCATTTCAAGTGCCAAGCAAGAGAACAGCTGAAGACTCTGGTTTCCTCAAAGTAAAACCTGACGGAGGCCATGATGTAACACAAAGGAGTTTTTAGGATTGTCAGGGTTGTGAATTTGCTGAGTTTTATTGGACAGCATGAACAGAGGTGAACGCATTTATCAACGACTCTGTTACAGATGTGTAAAAAGCCTTAAGCCTTAATAAATTCATCCTTCAGTGCACTATTATAATCGCAAACTGAAATTGGCCCCCTGCTGTTCAGCTCCAGGTTGTTCAGAGTCCAGGGTCCATTATTCTGCTCCCGCAAAAGGTTTAGAGGTGGGAAGTGAGCTGCCCGTGGAGGGAGGTTGATTTAAAGTCTGTAGAATCATTTCTGTAATGGATGTACTGTATATGCCTTATGTTTGGATGAAAAACAATTTTCAGCTTTGGAGACCTCCAGGTTTTTATTTCAGGTGTTGTCGTATTTCGTAGTTCTCGATGGCGGCCAGTCCAGCAGGATTCTCAGGGACCAACATACACAACATCAGATACTTTTTTATATAAGCCTTTACTTCCCAGTAAAAGCTTCATGTTTGATATAGAAAGCATCCATCTTGATGACCCTAAAATGCTGCTTTCTGCTGCAGTTTCAACAATGGAGTGAAAGTCCCCCCCCCTCCCACTTTGCAAGGATGGAAGAAAAATACGAGTCCTCTTTCAGTCTAGTTGCCAGTGGCTATAAGAAATGGGTCCATGTGTCAGGTAATACTTATACCACTGAGAAAAAAATAGTCAAGTGTGGTTTTGTTTCTCCACTGGACAAATGCATTTAAAGGGAAGGTTACATTTTTCTTTTCCTTTTTTTCCATAAGAAGTTATGCTGCTCCAGTACCATACAAGTATCTTGGGTGTCTTTGTGTGGCAGATGTTGAACAGTATTTTCATGTTTCTGTATTGACCCTTTCTACGTCACATCACGCTCTTCAGAAAGCGGTCGGCTCCACCATGACGGACGTCAAAACAACCAAAACACATCAACTCTTGTAATGCTAGTCAAAACACGGAGTTAGTAGCCTGATATCATCTAAGTAAGATTAGTAAGATACAATCAAATATTGCATTATGGAGAAGGAACATGTCTAACCATCAGTAAGCATAGAGAGAATTCCCCACCATGTAGCCTAGCATGTACAAAAATCATTGGTTAGCATATAGACTTTCATAAGTATTTAAGTCTTCTCTGTTGTCATGGGAAACGCTGTTTATGACATAGTGGAATAAATTATGTGGTGTGAATTCAGGCAAGGTCAGTGATTTGATCAAATCAACAAACATTTCAGGAGGGAGAAGGTTTGGGTCGGTTTCTAAGCTAGCTATTTCCAACTTCTGTAAACACTGCTGTCTGTGAGCCCCAGCTAGGTGCTAATTCCACAGGCTAATTATCTAAACCTAAATAAGTCAAAGACATGGTTATACTGGCAAAACAAGTTGGGGAAACTATCACAAGCTGTTTCCATTATAAATGTGCATGAAACTTCTTCAGTCAGTAATTTGCTAATGAAAAAAAAACTTTTTTCATTTGCCATATTTCCATGAAAGATGAAGCACAATTGTAAACACACATGAATAAGTTTGTTCATGCGATAAGTCATTAAATAACATCATCCTGCTACCATTTCCTGTCATCTTCTTCGTCTTTTCCGTCAGTAGTAACATGTTGATCATGCGACTGGTGATGCAAGAATATTGTTTCCGTTGCAGTTTTGCAAAATAAACAAACTCCAACATGGAAGATTAAAAAAAAACACCTCATCCGATACCATTTTAGCAAAAAACAGTGGGTTTTTCTGAATATTGGATGTTTCCTTTCAGCAAATTTAGTTATATAATTCCAATTTGTACAATTTTATGATTAATGAAAAGGCAGCTACAGTCACTCCATTCAACAGTCCCGTCCCTCATTTCCAACATCCATCATGGCGCCTCACGTGATTAAGCGACATACTGTAGTTACAAATAGTCAACATGATGTTATGGAATAGTACAGTTACATCATAATAGATCAATACTGGACTGTGGTGGAGCAGGTGGCAGCACTGCTGCCCTGCAGAAAGAATGATTTGATCTGATGGATCAGGGTTTACCCGCCTCTCAGGTTTTATTGGGCCGCACGTGGTTCAACGTGGTTTTACCATTAAAAAAAAAAGTTCAAATAATTGCACAGTTCTTTTGCAGAAAGAACATGTCTGAAATCAAAGCAGTGCAGTGTTGCTCCTATATTTGCTGTTGGCCATGATGTAAACCTACGTGACAATGCATGGAAAACAGTTTCCCAAAATAAATGGGTAAAATTAAGCAATGAGGGATGCTTGGTTTTTTTTTTCTTCTTTTATCAGCCTTCGTGTTTAGAAAGGGAAAAAATGTTTGTGTGGCTTTAGGACAAAAACGAGGACACATTCACGCCAACTTCTAGCAACAGTACTGGAGACAAGCCCATGCAAATGGCTGCAATCAGAGACAAAGTGTGATAAATGCGCTGTCAATAGAGATAGTGCTGCACCGCATCACAGCCGCCATCGCAGCCAAGCGAGGCCCTCTCTCTCTCAGCGTATCATGTGAAGAGCGCTTTGTGATATTCTACATCATTTAAGTTTTGCCTGATGGCTTTTAATCTATTTCTTTCTTCCAGATTGTACTTTGTGTCTGTGCAGACGCTCTGACTTGGCATCAACTTGTATAACTGCCCACTGAGCACAAAAGCCCACAGCAGACTCCGTAATTATCCTTGAAATAGTCTGTCACCTGTTCTGAATAGCCTCTGATGGTAGACAATAACATACCTGCCGCTTGAGTGCTGCAATGTGCTATTAATTTTCATGCCAAATCGATCCCACTTAAGACCGCATAATGTCCCATTCTCAGCCTGAGCCGCTGCGGTTGGGAGGGAAGGAGAAAGGCGCCTCGTTTGGAGTTCCTGCTTAATCCCTGCGCCGCTTTCTGCCGTTTCCTCATCATGCTGCCTGAAGGATCAGTGAATGTTCCACACCTGCTGAGGCTTTTTTTCTTTGCAACATGTGTACAAGATTTTCACCCCACTGATGTGATTGTTAATTTTGACCGGCTTAACAAAATGAGTTAATGACTGCCGTCACTCTTTTGAAAAAAAAAGACCTTACAGGGGGGAAAGAAAGAACCAGAACCAGAATTGCACATATCCTGTTTAAAAAGAACAGCTTTTTTTATATTACTGTCTGAGATTTTTGATCTTTTCACACCTGACAGTCCAATAGACTCTTTTTGATTTCGGACCAAATTCACAACACGTTCCATTTTCAGCTGCTGAGATTCTCTTTAGCACTGCAAAGTGTCAAACAAGCCAAACCTTTGAGCAACATGCTTGACCCTGGCCTGTGGTGGCGCTGCACCAAGAACCACTGAAGGAAACAACTTGAAAACCTCTGAGGAAGACGCTGAGCGCAACTTCCTTCTTCACAAAATGTAAACAAAGATGGAGCGGCATCAGATTTTAGCGGTTCGAGGATTTATCTTTTGTCTTTGGCTAAAGACCACAAATCATTTCTCCCTCTCATGCTAGACCAGTGTTTCTCAATTATCAAGGGATCGTAATTTTTTTCACACTGGTTGAACCCGAGTCCTAAAAAGAAATTTTAAGGAATTGTGAAAAAAAAAAAAAACAACATTTTAGAGCAATCTCCAAGCCTTCTTTCCTTTCAGAAATACAGTACTAGCTTAAGTCATATTTATACAATTTAATTCCGCTTGAGAGAGAAAATCCTTTTGAAAGCATTAAAATATCTTTAATATTCTTAAGCTTTTAATAACATTAGAAGGCTTTTTTAATGTTTTTAAAAGGGGGCTCTACTTTGACAAAATTTGAATTTAAATTTCACTGTTATTCTGATCAGCGTCAAATCTACATTCCTATGAAAAAATTGATCTTTATTCAGTTTATCCTTCGTTATAATACCTGAAACTGGTTTCTGTAACTCGCCCCACTGGTTCCCTCTAGCTCAGAGAATTTACTTTAAAATGTTAGTTTATAAATCACTGAGCAGTTTAGCACCACGATACATTAAAGAGCTGCTGCTGTTGGATCAACCTTCCAGACCTTCTGGTTCTGCTTGCATCAGAACCAGAACCAAACATGGAGAAGCAGCATTCAGCTTCTATGCACCACAAATCTGGAACAAACTTCTATAAAACTGCAAAACAGCTGAAACACTGAGTCCCTTTAAATCGAGACTGAAGCTGTTTAGAGTTGATTTTGAACCATAATAAATGATACACAGACCAACATATTTGATGTGGGTGATTGTGCTCATTAAAATGTAATATTTACTGGCTTTCTCAATTGTTGACTGTATGATGTTTTTTATGACTATGGATTTTTTTATTTGTAAAGCACTTTGACCTGCCTTGCTGCTGAAATGTGCTTCTTCAAATAGGCTCTGTTAGCACCGGTTAAATGTGAGCGGCCCAGACTGGATCTGACTGTCATGAAAATCAGCTACCAAAACAGATTTGAACGGTTCTCATGAATTCTTTTATGATTTCCAGAGGATTTCAGAACAGATGAATCTGCAAAAGAGAGTTGAACCTGACATGATTTCCCCGTGGCTCCCTCTATCAGCTTCCCATTACAGTATTATGATAAATGACATGAATTCTGTGCAAATCACGTCACACATCACTTCCTTTTCTAACTGACACAACAGGGCGTACAGTTTTATAATCCAAATTCAAATGCCAAAGCATTTTTATATATATTGCTGAATTTCAGAGTGAAGTCCAGAGGGTCAATTGGTGGGGGGGCAGATTTCTTGACAAAGTATTTAAATCAATCTGTAGCAATCAGTGAGGAAACATTATGTCAGGATGAGGAGTGGACTCTGCCGAGATAAGAGCAGCAATCTGAATCGGAGGAAGAGAGTGTTATGACAGAACCTGACCCGCTGCCCTTCAGGAGAGACGTTTCATTAGACAAACCGTTCCTTTTAGATTTAGATGCCACATGATGTGCACTCGTCCCCATTGTTTTCCACAAGTGGAGTTTTCACAAGATTAGTATCTAATGGCTTTTATGTCCCATTTATCCACAGAGCTGTCATGAAGTATTCAGCATCTCCAAATCAGTGCACCTCTATTAAAGGAGGTCAATGCTGCTAAATGGATGTAGTCACCCTTCCCAGAACAGAATAAAGTTCAGCAAAAAAAAAAAAAAAAAACTAAATGGGCTCGTAGCCAACTGATGAAATGTTGTTACAGATGGACTGTCAGAGGATGAGAGCATACGCTGGATTCATGCTGGGCTTTTTCTGTCGCACATTCTGGTTGACACTGACCAAAATCTGAACATTAGCAGGAGTTATGGTGGTAAGAAGAGTCATGAAGGAGAAAATGAAGATTTCACACAAGAAATAGAGACATCTCAGTAATCTAAAACTAATAGAAAAAATTTAAGCAACCTACTTGCAAACTGAATGCAGACTGTTTCATGTAAAATTCATGAGCAGTAAATATTTTGTTAGTATCAGTATTGAACCAAAGAAAGCAAAGCAAGCAAGCCTTTAAAGTTGTGACGCTTCTGATGGGTCAGATGGACTCAAGAAATTGTAACAGGAGCTGCGTGGGGGAGGCGGGGGCAATAAAATGTTTTGTCATGGGGCCCAAGATTCCTGGCGGGGCCCCTGCTCACATCCATAGATTTGTCCAACTGCAGTGAGAAACACCCGCAATCTGCAATGTCCTTCCAAAGTTGCTAGTCAAATCCTCGGCCATGGCTTCATTGCTCCATGCGACAGTACTTCTAGACAGCTGGAGAGCTTTGATCAAAGCTAACATTTCTGCCTCGTTTTCAAGGTCTTGAAACAATGAGTCAGCTGCTTCAACAGACGCCTTTGACCATCTCTCTGTCCTGTTAGGACTTCTTATTAATGAGGAGGTGACTCACCTGAAACGATACTTCGGTGGTGGGTTTTGCTTTTGAAGAATGTGAGAAAAATGACTGTTGTACGGACAACTGGCATTTCAGTTCGTTCGCTTTCTCTTTCTCAGCTCACGTTTTGGCGGGAAGTTGGTGCTGTGTTCTCTAGACATTGTGACGGCACACAGGCAGATAAGACAAACACACTTCAAAATTGTCACCGTCAAACAAAAGTCCTCCCATTCCGTATGGTAGTGATGTTTTTGGTTTTTTACTGGGTCCAGCTCCCTCACTCATTTTTACAAACATTTCTCAGGTTAGAAGAAAAACCGAGCTAGTTCTGCAGCACTTAGCTCAGCTGTTTGCGCATGTGCAAACAGCTGAGAACGAGTCCCTTCTTCTTCTTTGTTATAACGGCAGTTAGCAAACAATTAAATTCCTTTACTGCCACCAACTGGCAAGGAGTGTGGACTACATTGTCAAATGCCATGTGACTGTCTGCCCTGTGCATCAATTATGCGATAGGTTGACGTCTTTTTTTTTTTTTGTCACGTGATCTACCCACAGTATCTTCACGATTGACTGGTAGATTAATCAATATATTTGATGTGCATGATTTTGAAGATGGCATTTGACAAAATGTAATGTTTATTGCTGTTTCATAACTGGTTACAGTTTTATGTTTTCATAGTGTAAAGCACTCTGAACTGCCTTCTTGCTGAAATGCCTTTGCCAAGGTTCTTGACATTAATATTAGCAGCCAACTGAATTGAGAAGAATTGACTAAGACGTTTTGTACTCCACTGAATGAATGCACCTGCCCCAAGCAATGATACATAAAGCTCCATCATTAAGTAAACTCTATCTGGAACGGATGATCTAAACCAGCCTGCTGCTGATTCCTCCATCCGTTTCTTTTTTTTTTTTTAGAATTTCTAAGAGAATATTGTGATCAACTTTTCAGTAGTGCTGTGAAGTGAAAGTTTCACTTCAACTCTTTAACTGGGTCAATGCTGAGTAAATACTCACGTAACTCATTGGCAACGATTTCTTAAAGGACCTTTTTGTACGTTACTAAAGGACTTTAGTCGGGAGCAGGTTTCTTTTTTTCAGTGTCCCATGCAAATATTTTAGAAAATGAAAGACATTTGCTTCTGATATAAAACTGACTGTAATTTAATTCTGTTGGTGCCATTGTTGTTTCTGAAAAATGTGCACAGTAAGTCCTCAGGTTCAAACAATGGAAGCCCATCAAACATCTGCTAAGCTAAGCACAAGCATAAACCGATACGAGTCAGATGGGTGGGCATCAGACGGGGTTATATTACTGACCGGTCACTGATTCCAAATGATCTGGAGCCATTTTACAGCAACTCCTCATGCTCTCAGGACACCTTGGTCTCACATTCCTGAGTCAAAAAGGCAAAAAGCATCTCAAGCCTTCTCCTCATTGCACATGCACCAGGAGCGACGGCCAAGTGTGTCCGCAGAGACGCCCCTCCATGGCTGCGAACGTAGCCTGACGCGCTCCCAGCAGAATCGGCTTAGCAGATAAGTCTGAATTCGTGCCTTCGGGCGAGCTCACATGCTCTCTGTCTAACTCTCTCCAGATGACTACCAGCTGCTCAGACTGAGAGCTGCTGCTTTGATAAAGCAATTCAGAGCTGAGGGATATCTTCAGATATGAGTTCTTTGATCTGATAAATAATAAAGGCGAGAGTGAAGCTTAGTTCAGTACCTATGGCGCTGGCTGACCATGAAGCAGTTTTGTTGGGGTTACATCTCCGCCCTCCTATTCCTCCAGGCCACAGGTGGAAAGTCTGAGAGATATTTAACATTCTACTAATCTTTATTGTGCACTCCTGCCTTATTATCAGATATAAACAGAAGCACGTGCACTGTTCTACATATTTATGTCTCGCTGGCTGTGTGAGAAATGCTTTTCAAAGAGTTTATTATTTCATACCTCAGTGGGGCAAGCCATGAATATTTCAGAAAATCTCAACCAGGCTATCCAAAGCCTTACTTCTAGACCAACCCAAGTGTTTGGGTTGGTCTGGCATTCAGTGGTTGAGCATATTCACCACTGGCTGGACTCTCGCTGGCCAGACGGTGTTAAACCCAAACACCGCGTTGCAGCAGAACATTGACAAACGTGACGCACTAGTCTGTCCATGCTTGTTGCATACAGTGGCGTTCTTCTGTCCCTCAGTCAAGGGAGGGTGTTGAGTCACACCAACAGCTCCACCCTAACCACACCATCATCCTAGGAACTGACAGCTGAAGGCGACCATAAATTGTACGGTACAAGTCTGTTGTATGGGTCAAAATCACTATGGAAATGTCGTATCCCATCCGATTGTATCCTTCAACTTTTGTTGTTCTTATTTCCAATAATTCCCCCACCCCTACTCCTTCCAGGGCTAGTTTATTCTTTAGTTTATAGGTTTGGGGTTTGCTTTGCACTCAGTATGTCTTGCCGATCTAGTTTATTCCTTTTGTAATTTGCTCAGCCTTGTTCTGTTCAGTCTTAGTTGTTCCATTTAGACCCTGTGTTTAGTTATTTGCTTCAGTTTCATTTTCCTAGTTTCCTTCTTCTCCCCCTTGTGCCACACGCTCTCTCTCTCTCTCTCTCTCTCTCTCTTTCTCTCTCCTCAGTCTCATCTCTCAGCTGCAGCTCGTCACTCCATCAGCCACCGGTTCTCCATCCAGTATTTAAGTTCCTCTTTGCGTTCCTCATGGTCTGTCCTCTACCCGTGTTTTTGTCCCATTAATACTTACGGTCACCATGTCTCATCTGGGTGTCGGCATTTAGGTCCCCTCCTTGCATCAAACATGACAAGGAATAGACAGAATAGTGTTCTGAACCTTTGGTCATGCGCCTCCCACTCCAGCTAGCAGAGCCTGTTATGAATGCTAAGGCTAGTTAGCATTAGTACGCAAGTATAGCCTGATCGTGTGACATTAGTCACAAGGTAGTCTCTTAGTAACATGGCTTCAACTGTGTTTCATACAAATGTTTATTTGTAATTGTGTGTCTTTAACATTCCCCAGATGTTCAGCATGCAGCTGTCCACCAGCAGCAGGCCTTCCTTCAGATCAGACTACCCAGGGCAGCCTTTGCTCCCACATCCTCCAGGCATGAATTTCAAAGCAAATAGCGAATCTTCAGCTCCTATTTTACATCATTCCTCCAAGATTACTGCTAAATTAATACCTGCCTTCTTAAAAACGGTCAGAAATATGATGCTAAATCGTTGTACATTTGCTGCGATGTAAATTCTCAGACCAATTTAGGCTAGGCTACATTTTAACTTCCACATAGCCTCTGAAGCCAGCAGGATCTGAGGGCACTTTCAAAGACACAGCTGGAGGCTGAAATATGCTTCTGACGTTGTGGAGCGGTGGGAGTAATTCCAAAGCCTGCAGCCATAAAAACCGTCTCTGTCTGACAGTCATTAATGGTGGTTTAAAATCCTCCTAACGCACTAAAAGCTAATCCTGGTGGAGGGTGTTTAGAGAAGTGTCTTCCATCACTTGTCACCCAGGAGAACAGGCTTTTGTGTTCCTCTGGGTTTCTTAACAAGATGCATTTTCAATAGGCTTCAGTTTAAATCACATAAATCTATTTTTCATGTGTGGAGATGCCTTTAATGTGTCATATGAGCTTCATTCTCAGAAATGACTGAAAAAGTGACGGTGTGAGTTGAATATGTAGCCCAGGTAGATGAAAAATTTAGATTAGTGAGTCGAAAACAAGGTACATTCAGGTTGCAAACACAAGGCAGGAATGTTATTAACTTTGAATCCAGCCATCTGTCATCTATACAGTAATTTATTTTACAGTCTACTAGAACATTGTTACCTTGCAGCAAGAAGGTTCTGGGTTCGATTCCCGGCCCGGGGTCTTTCTGCACTGAGTTTGCATGTTCTCCCCGTGCATGCTGGGTTCTCTCTGGGTTCCTCCCACAGTCCAAAAACATGACTGTCAGGTTAATTGGTCTCTCTAAATTCTCCCTAGGTGTCAGTGTGTGTGTGCATGTTGTGTGTCCTGCCTGTTTCTGTGTTGCCCTGCGACAGACTGGCGACCTGTCCAGGGTGACCCCGCCTCTCGCCCGGAACGTTAGCTGGAGATGGACACCAGCACCTCCTGACCCCTCTAAGGACAAGGGTGTAAGAAAATTGATGGATGGATGGATGGATGGATGGATGGATGGATGGATGGATAGATAGATGGATAGAACACTGCACAAGGAAAAATCTATACAAGAACAGACTAAAAATAAGAACTGATGTGGAAGGGGAAAAGAATTATGGGTACAATGACCATAATTTCAACTTGAATAGATGCATTTTTATTTGAAAGTAAGAACAGAGTCAATGTTGCTGGTATCTGGAAGCAAAGAGTTCCAGAGCTGTGGAACAGAGAGAGAAAAGACTCTGATCTCCACGGTGTGGAGGCCGAGCTCAGGAACAACCAGACAGATCAGGAAGTAGAGGAGATGTGCAGGAGGAACAGAAAGGAAAGGGAGAGAGGAGTTATGGATGGCTTTAAAGCACAACTCAAAACTTTTATTTAGTGGTTTTGTGTCTTTATAGCCATGTTTTTGTGTTTTTAGTGTTGTAAAGTGTCCTTCTGTGTTTTGAAAGGCACTGACAAATAAAATGCATTATTATTATTATTACAGGTATACAACAGTATTTTAAATTGATTTCATCTGAACGGAGGAATTAAAGTCTGTTAATCTAAAATAATTTAACTTTAGGTGAAGACGTTTTGCAGACTTTGAGGATTTTCTTGTCTTTATAATCTCCGCCGGTTTGATCTTCCTCAGGAAAACAGAGATTTCAGAATTGTGAGTAAAGTCTCCTCTGTAAAGTCAGACCTGTTTGATGCAAACTCCTAAAAACATTATCGGAAACAGAATGTTGGAATACAGGGGGGCATCGTGCTTAGAGCATCCAAATGGATCTCCAGCATACAGAACACAGACTTTATTTGCTCTTTCATCTAAATGAATAATAATAACATATGGAATTTATTCACTTACTTTCATTGAATATGTGAGCTCAACCAATTAATACCGTATCCAGAAAAAATCAACAAGCTCCTCTTATATAGAGCTTGCAGGTCCTTTTTGCATATTTCTCAGAATGGAGAGAACAAAGCAGCGCAGTCTGTTGACGGCCTCAGGCTCTTCATGTAACCGGCCCAAACAGACTAATTGGAGTGGCTGGAGGCAGGTCAGAAATGCTCGGCGTTCTTAATGAACCTGTGCTGTTCATGATTAGGAGCGTCTTAGAACATTACAGTCCTTCAGGGCCAGGAAGTGTTTTCCAATTGCACACATTTTTTAAAAATAAAAATATCAAAAGAAAATGAGTCTTAAGGTAACATGAGGAGACACGTCTTCTACAGAAAGATAACAACCATAGTAGAAAAAAAATTATCAGATCAATGCATCAGCAGGAGAGGCAATTCAATAATGATGCAGGTTGAAAAATGGTATTTTAAAAAATTCAATCTGATGCAGACACAGCTGCATAGTTTATAGAGCGGTGATGGTCTGTGGTATTTCTTCTTGTTTTTATTATCACACTGAAATATTATTTTAGATTTTCTAACAGATTTTCATTTTAGATAATGATGGGTTGAGTGAATAAAACATGCAGTAATCAGTGATCTCCAGTAGTGATTTTACGTACTAAGACAAATTTAAGCCACCCTTCATGTAAATTTTTTTTTAAAAGTATTCAACTTTGTTGAGTCAAGAATTAACTGATTAATCCCATGTCATGAGAGAGTTGTGTGTAATTTCACTAGACTATTGCAGTCTAGAAATCATGAAACGTCACACAGCAGTAAAGCTACTAGCAACTCTTCCGTGGATGAAGCCGACAGGAAGTGAGAAACAAAGGCAGACACTTGTCAGGATTAGCTACCAGAGGTCAAAGTTGGGTAGTAACTAGTAACATTTACTCAGTTACGTTTTGGGGGAAAAAAGTACTTTTAAGAGTATTTTCACTACGCTGTACTTTGGCTAAAGTGTACCGTCTGTGGAAGACGAGGCCGTTAAGCAACTTGGCTCGACTCTGAGATCACATTCATGAATTAGAACTGACAAAAACATTGGTAGTAACAACTATTTGTCTGATAACATTAACACTACAGACGACTATTCTTTCAGTTCATTGACTTGTAAGACTCCCCATCTTAGTCTGTACCTTTCCAGAGAGTCTTGCTTCCTGGAGTTGACCGTCACCACGTCCCGTTCCTCTCACTGCACCGTCGGCCTTTTCTGACGCTTTACTGCAGGGTTTGTCTATCCTGGTCCTCAGGGACCACTGCACTGCATGTTCTTGGTCAGGGTCTCAAACTCCAGTCCTTGAGGGCCGCTGTCCTGCAACATTTAGATGTGCCTGAATAGAATAATTAGGTCATTAGCAAGACTGGGAGAACTGATCTACACAAGGAGGAGGTCAGTAAGCCATTTCATTCCAGCGTTTTGTACCTGTGGCACATCTAAAAACTGCAGAACAGTGGCCCTCGAGGACTCCAGGACCCCTGTAGGCGTTTCCCTCCTGCCACAGACCTGACTTGTATAACTGGGTGATTAACAGGCTTCTGATGTCTGCAGAGGAGGTCCTGCGATCTTTTGAATTAGATGTTCTGGAACAGAGACACATCTAAAACATGCAGGACAGTGATTCCTGAGGACTGGAATTGAGAAGCACTGCTGTAGAAGCATCTAGGTTCATTGAGTGCTGGAGACAGAGACGGGTGTCAAAGGTCAACGCCTGTCAACCTTTGGGAGTCATTGACAGCAACCATGCCCAAAGACCAGAGATTTCCCTGCTTAGGAAGGCCAGTGGATGCCTCGCTGTTCTGTTTTTGCAGCCAAAAACTTTTCGTTAAAGTTACTAATATTTTTTAAGCTTTATTTCTGCTATGACATGGTTTTACAAAAAGATTTTAATTTCTTCATGTAACCAAAGGTCAGAGTTGGTTAAAAGACAGGATTTTAACATAGTTAACATTCAACATAGAAGTAAAATTTTGAAGTACCTTCTTGAAATAGCGTCTATAATGCAAATAAAAATCATGTTCTGAGGATCTGGGCAAAGGAAATGACACAAAAACCACTGAAGACACTGAGCCCAACTTCCTCCTTCATCATATTGAAACAGACGTGGAGTGGCGTCAGATTTGAGCAGTTGTAGGATTTCTTTTTTGTCTTTAGTAAAAGACCATGAGCCATTTCTTTTGCTAGCGGTAGACTCTCACATTTGTTTTGTTTGTATTTACCCAGAATGCCTTGCGCTATAGTCTGCTTCCTGCTTTTTGAAATCCATTTATTTTTTAGAACTGCACCAGAAGTTCACTTCACCTGAACCCAGACGCAGGTTTCTAGGCGGACCAGAGTTCACTCTTTTAATCCACATCAGAGTTCGGTTACGCATTCACACCTCCCCAAACGAACCAGACTTTCTTAGCAGAAGAACCGGAGTTGGATTAAAGCGGACCTAACAGGACTGGTAGAATGCACCTCAAGTCAGCTTGCAGAATCTCTCATTGGACATTTTGGCTACCAAGCATGTTATCAGACGTTAGAAAAAGCTAAGAACAACCAAACTGGCCTTAAAAGAAGCTATTGATGTTATTGAATCTTTGGACAACAAGCGGAGCTGGGCAGCACTTTCCATCGATCTGACCGAGGCTTTCTGAGGCAGTCTGAAAATGCAAACACTTTATCCTAGGACTACATGAACACAATGAGACTGTTTGGAAATGAACGAGCAGACAGACCTCAGTGAGCAGACACACGTTACCTTGTGAAGCGAGAACAAAAACCTGTGGAATGCATGACCTTCCCCCAGCACAGAGGTTTTCAATATTAGTTCAGCACAATTTATGGTTATCAGCAGTCTGGAGGAAGATGAAATGTTTTCAGACTGGAGAGATGGCTTTCACAGTGCTGTGAAAAAGTATTTCCCCTTTTACAGAGTTCTACTACTTTTCCTTTGTGTCACTAAAATGTAATAAAAAGGGAAGTGAAAATAGAGGGAGAAGAAAAGAGGGAGAGAAGAGAAACGTTATGCAAACTAACCTGTCCTAATGTGAATAAAACAATTACCACACGCTTACTGTTTTAGTAATTGATTATTAGTCTGATGATTAATCTGCTTTGTTCTCAAGTCTTTTTCCTACTGTAATGAAGAAATCTTCATTACTGGAACTATTTTTACTTAAGTCACTGCATAGCACTTTAGAAGCACTTTTTGCACTTTATTAACAAGCACTTTAATAGCACTGCACTCCAAGCATAGATTTGCACATCAATACCAATTTGCACACAAGAAGAAGTTTTAACCAGTTACTGAGCATTTGAATAAAGATCATGTAGCCTTTAGTTCTGGGCTCTGCACAGCTGCTCCTCATTGAGAAGTGAGGCGGTTTCCTGTGAAGGGAGGATGATTGTTACTCAGAGCAATGAGCTACTGGTGGGTAAAACTGAGCAAATGTTTGTGTATAATCTGTGTGGAGGTGCTAAGATGGAGTGACTCACCTGTCTTTTCTGTGTCCTCTCCTGGGTGTTTGGACAAATACTTCCCCGGGGGTCCAGACATCATTCATAGGTTCCATGGAAAAGTGTGTGTGGGGCCAGGGGTGAATTGTTTGTGTGTTTTTTGTGGTGTTTCGCAATGGTGCTTATGGTGTAAGGATAAAACATAAAATAAATAATTCCTTTCTTTAAAAACAAGACAAACTTTTCATTGTATAAAATGCAATAACAGCGTTCCTTCAGTGGATAATAGATCATCCAGATCAGAACGAGGAAATCCAGCTCAGATGGGACGACCAAACGAGCCTGAGACAAAAACCACAAAGTGAAAAATCTTCCAGAGAAGCAAAAACTGTCAGGAAACAACCCCGGCTCCAGACGAGTTTAACGGGGGCATCGGCTTATTTTTGGGGGGACAGAGGGCAAAATGAATCTACGTAGCAATAATAATATTACTCAAGTAAAAGAAAAAGGTAAAGTGCAGTAAAATCTACTCTTATAAATACCTTTTTTCCAAAAGATTTACTCAAGTGAATGTAACAAGTACTACCCACTGTTGAACATCAACATCAGTAGCCTATAAGCTACTTGTTAACAAGCTTAAGGTGCTGTAGCTACGCATCTTTTAGCAAACATTACCTGCATCCAACAGCATTACTCAACTCAGTTTGTTCATTTGGGGAAAAACTGCAAAGTTCTTTGTGTTTTGCTGGTTTGCTGCCATGATTCAAACACACACCTGTGAAGCTCTGCACCTGAGCTGGGCCTGCTTAGAGCACTCATGTTGCGTTCAAAGGCAGCTCAGAAAAACAGGTCACGACATGTTAGCAACGGATTAAACAGCTGAAAAAAAGTGACAAAAGGTACAGATATTTGAAGTGCGGAAGCTCCTACTGTATCAAATCCATATAGGAATAACAGAGAGTTGGCCACTGAGGTAAAAACAACAAACAGCTTCCAGTCCAACTGGGGGCACAGCTGACTCTGTGGGCGGTCAGTGGGCGGTCAGTGCCCGCCCATGCCGCCGGTTCTGCTCAGAGGGTTTGAGTTTACCACAGAGGTTACCATTCAGGCAGCCAGCTCTTCTTAAACTACCGTTGATGGGCCTCAATGGAATGCGGGTGTGCCACACCTGCAGGTCCCCAGCCGCGCTTCCTGGCGCCATCAAGTGGACACTGAAAATGACACACAAGGACACAACAAAGCACCTTCCTAACAGGATGCCGTCCACCTGGACTGACAGGCGAAAGAGAAGCAAGAAGAGACACCAAGAAGCCGCAGAAGAACAGCAGAAATACACAAACCAGTCACATTCAATGACATTTCCACAGCTGAGAAGCATGTTTATTAAGCAGTGAGTCAAACACTCTCAGCAGCCATGAGGACACCGTGTCCACATGGAGACATTGTCCACATTGTTGGTGACAGTTAAGAAGGTTAAAAACTTTGTTCGTTTCACAAATGGCCACGGACAGATTGAGTTGTACTAAACTTCCCAGGTTAATTAAAGATGGATAAATATAATGAAAGAAAACTAATAATCTCACATGAAAGGTGGGAACGGCTCATTTCTATTTGATACACAGAGCGGCATGTTGGAGAATGATAATTAGAGCCACTGCTTTGTTTCCTTATCGCTCCCATCATCTGAGCGCCGGACTCACAGCTCCGTCCTTTCAAACTGCTCGCTAAACAAAAGGAACTATTGATCATACTTGGGTGTGTTCACAGGAGCTGAGTGTTATTCACGGCCCGAGCCTCAGGTCATTCACACGGGCAAAACAATTTAAAAGAATTTGTGCATGACTAAACAATAAGACCAAAAGAAAAAATCCTGAAATATAAATTATATGAAAAGTGACTTCTCAAGAACATTTAATCTGCAGCACATCTTTTTTTTCTTCTTCATGGAAATAGGAAATGGAGAACTGCAAGGCTATTGGGTATTGATTTTCCATCGGAGTAGAAGATTAGGATGTGGTTTCCGCCCAATAGAGACAGTTGCCATTTTATGTCTGCCACCATTACCCAGGAAGGAGTCCTAACCTGAAGACCATCGGCTGTCCTGTCATGTTCCCTCGTGACGGCGTTTCACTGCGTGGCGTCCAGCTCAATAATCGACGAACAGCTGTGACATGTAGCCGATTAGAACCGAGACCCGCTGGATGTTTCTCTGCCCTGTTGCTCAGAGCGACGTTATTTTCTAATTACGTACAGCGCCATCACCTCTGCCAAGTCTATTCACTGGCATCAAAAGTATGACCAAAAGTAACAATGGAGTTCCTGTAAGTATGATGAATAGTAATGCGGTTTTTGTATTCATGGAACAGCCGGGGCCGGGTTATTTGCATGCCGTCCTCCGTTTCCGTCTGAATGACAGCGAGAAATGAAACGAGTGGCGGAGGCCTTTCATCTGCCACCGAGCAAAACTAACTGAAAGGAAAAGGGCAGAAAGTTAGGCGAAGCAGCGCCGCACTTCGCCTGGATTTTTATCCCTCGTCGCTCGGCTTGTCAGTCAAACAACTCGGTGATGATTCCTGTCTTCTGGTGTTGTTTATCTAATGCTCTTTATTTGCACAAAGGGTCCGGTTCTCTTGAGGCGAAGGATGTCAGTCTTAACTATTTTATGGAAATCATATAAACGCCAGAGTTATCTTTCAATGCAAACAAGATGTTCTTAGCAAGAAATGTTTTAGAAAAGGAAAAAAAAACAACCTTTGAGAGATCAGAAAAGTGATGTCTTTTTCATAACAAATGAGTTTGTCTGTTTTCTGGCTGATTTCTTTCTGTTGTTTTTTAAAGTCATTGGAAAAAAAATAATCTTTTCATAAAACTCCAAACAGACAGAGGCAAAGCAAACCTCTGGACTCAACGTCTGATGGACCAGCAGCCTGTTCATGATGTACCACACCTCTCTGTCATGAAGTGCGGTGGTGTGAATGGTGAGGCAGATGCAGCAGACCCAGGATGAAATGATTATGGTGATTTAATGATGAGAACGAGGTGCAAACAAATCCAAAAACAGTCCAAAATCCTGGCAGCAGAGCGGAAGGCAGAGGCTCAGCACTGGTAGCAACAGGACATACGAAGGACAAACAACGACACACGACTGCTTAGAGACACAGGTGACACTAAATACACAGGAGGTAATCAGGGAACGAGAAACACCTGGGAACTAATCAAGGGGAGACAGGACGACACGGAGACTCAGAAACAGAGGAAACTCAAAATTAATACACAGAAAAACTCAAACCATGACACTCTCGCCCAGTGGCTGCTGGAGATTGACCCCGGTCACCAGTGACTCTGAAGGCATTAGGGGGTTTAGAGCAGGGGTCTTCAGACCTGGTCCTCTGGAGAACAGGTCTCCTTATTGAGTCAGGTCAGCTGGACCGGGGACCCGTCTAAAAGCAGCAGGACCGGATCTTCAGGACTGGGGTTGAAGACAGACCATGGATGGGAGGATGAACTAAACAACTTGTTGAACCTCCTTCAGCAGTGATACCTTGGAGTGGTCATTTGTTTCTGGCTTTTTAGTTTAGTTACATCATCAGTCTGTTGGGGTTAACATGCAGTTATTTTAAATAGCTTCCTTATAGATCTACTACATTTCAGTGAGCCAAATATTTAGGAATCTTTCAGGACACTGTAACACTGAGTACTTGACGTGGGTTTGTTTTGTGGTTTTTTTTAAATTATTTGCTGGCAAGGGAGGAGGACTTTTTAAAAACCTTCAAAGTGTCAACTGAAGAACTTCCAGAGAAGCCATTCATGTGTCTCGCTCTCTAACATCCCATAAGACGTGTGAAATCTCCAAAATTTCCAAAGTTTTGGAAACTGGCTATCCGAGACCAGCCTGCAACGTCTCTTTAGGAGGACAATTCTTCACGCCTTGTAGGTTTGAGAAATAAAAACTGAACAGACTGTTATGTTATTATTCTGCTGTGAAAATAACTGATAAGTGAAGAAAGGTCTCCTGCAACTTCAAAGGAAGTAACTGTATAATTTGCATTCACAGTGATGAGCACTCATATTCCAACGGATGGAGGGTTTTCACACTTTACTGGATAATTTAACATAATTTAATGCCTAAATGAAGTTGAAATATCAGTGCTGTCTAAATGTTACACTTCTTGTAACATTGGTGGAGGACAGATTTGGGTTGCTATTCTCTAACATTAAGTAAAAAAAGATGTCTGCAGTGTATTTATATATTCAACACATAAATCAGAAGAGCTGCACTCTACAAACTTAATTAATTGGATAGACAGTCGCTTATTTATTATCAGCTGCACGTTGCAGGTTTTTACCTGTAATGATACCTTTGCGTACATTTGGATATTTTGTGTATTTTTAAAGATATACGCAAAATCTCCTTAAATATTTTGTGTATTTTTGACCTATGAAATAAGATTTCGACACTAAGCTTACAAAATAAACAAATCATGACTATGAGCGACAAGCAAAACAAACGGAAGGTTTGGTGTAAACAGGAAGTTGTGGATTTCCCAGCTCTTTGGAAATAACAGCCTCTATCAGCTGACTGATGATATCCACAAGTTGTCTGAATGTCTCATTTCACAGCGCTAACTAAAGATCCTCTGCCTTTTGTGCCATTTTCATGCTGCTTCTTCCTGTTTCCCAAGCAAGCGTTTACATGCTGCTGCAGGTGAATATTGAGTAGAATCAGTTTGAAAACTTTTCTATAACTATCAGCAATGTTTTATGGTCTTCCTTATAGCTAAACACTTTTTCCTTGGCTAAATTTAACTTTAATACCATCCACTAAGCGCCCCATCATTGTTTCTGTTTCAGTCGTTCAGCACACAGACATTTGGTTGCCAGTCAATAAGCTTTCAAATCTGCCTTTTGAACATTCAGAAAGTTAGCATCTTCACATGTTAGCATCCATGTGTCTCACTTTTTCATGTTCTACTTTCCTTTGGTGAATGTGTTTCCAGTCCTCCAAGCCCGAGGCCCATCACTAACCACCGGTCCAAATACCAAACCAGAACAGAGACTGACTTTGTTCACAATAAATCAGCCACTTGTAGTTTTTGCGAGAGGGAAGTTGTACGTTGACAAGCTGGCTAGTGATGGGGTTAGCCAGCTAGCCTCTCCGTTTTTCTGAAAAAAATCTGCCTAGAAAGTTGATTTTTAATCATTCCTGAGACCAAATGAGTTTCTCCTTCTCTGTCAGCCTCTGTGGGCATAAAATAAAATGTAAAAAATATAACAAGTATTAATGTGCAAAGATCAATGAGGACGTGTTATTATGCAAGCAAAACATGGGGGGCTAGCCTTGCTCTGACTGTCCAATCAGAGGATGGAAAATGTCTGACGTCACTGTGGGCCTTCTAGCGGACCATGTCGTGAATTTGAAAGCTGATTGGTTAAAAAAAATAGACTGCCCCTGGCAGCACAAAGAGACTGAAATCTGATTGGACAAAACAAGGAGAATCCACAGACATGGAAGGAAGCATCACTACTGGAAAGGAATTACTGCAATTTGATTAAACAAACATAATTCATGTTGTAGATATATAATAAGGATTGTGACAGTGTTCAGGTCAGCAGAGGAGGCCTTACTGTCCTCTGCAGCTGTTTAGTCGGTGTGATGATAACGTAAAAGAATTTCATTCCAATTTCCTTTCTGTAATCCCAGTTGTAAAATAGTAATTAAAGTGTGTTTTAGTTGTCCAATGATTTTAATTAGTTTTTACAATATTATTTTTTTCTCTGTCTCTTTTTTAATGAGGACATGAATATGAATGTACAGAAATCCTTTTAGGAGAATGTTTTCTTTTCTAGTTTGCTGCTGATTTTAATTAAGTGGGAAAAATTGTTCTTCTGTAAGGTGTGAAGAAAAAGCCCCACACGGCAGACTGAAGCCTCACGAGGGACAGGCAGGTGGAATAAACTGACTTCATCTCAGCAAAATTAAAGATGATGCAGAGAACCCAAAATATGAGAACTGCTTCAAAATAAAAACAAAACAAAAAATAAAAAGTCGTGGAGATTTTCCTGCTGGTCAGGGGACATTTTCAATAGTTTCCCCAAAATAATATTCTAGCCTCATGTTGTTGTCATTCCTTCATCACATCCTGATACGATCATTGCTGGTTACTATACTGAATGAGACATTTCCTTACAAAACACAACCGGCTACTCTGGCTTGAAATACGTTTGAAGACCTTTTGAAAATGATTACATTTTACCATCTAAAGCAGGGGTCCCCAAACTTTCTCCTGTGAGGGCCACATAACTTGTCCCTTCTCTGATGGGGGGCCGGGGTCAGTTTGTAACAGAAAAAGTGTGACGATTGTAAGAGTGCTAAACATAAAAATGTATTGTTTTTCAGAAAGCACAATCAAATAACCTTTTCTGGATTCTTCAGAGAACAAAAGTCAGGAAATAACACTATTTATGAAATAAATAATGACCAAATAACACTGGGTTCTCCACATAAAAAAAGGGTTAGGGTCAATTATATGCATGTATAAAATAGTTACTAACTAGTAGTTAATAATAAATAAAGTTCATTACTAAGGAACATTTATTTTATTGCAAAAGTCCAACTTATCAAATAAAAATGCACATATATGAAAATACTCTGGTATTGTTCAGGGGGCCGGACCAAATGTGGAGGCGGGCCGCATCTGGCCCGCGGGCCGTAGTTTGGGGACCACTGATCTAAAGTGTTCAGAGGAGCTTCTTGTCCACATTCCTGCTGACAACAATCTCATTTAATGTAGAATTGTGTCAGAGATAAGATGAATCCATCAGCTGATGGTGGTAGTGAAGCATCTTTACTCAACGTCTGATTCTGTCCTGGTATAAAGAAGATTTTAATGAACTCACACAGCTTAATGTTGCAGGACAGGAGCTGAAATGTGAGGCCAGCAGGTGGGATGTGACGGACTTCCTGTTTGACTTACTGCTTCTCCATGAGCTCG
Source organism: Xiphophorus maculatus (assembly GCF_002775205.1). NCBI lineage: Eukaryota > Metazoa > Chordata > Actinopteri > Cyprinodontiformes > Poeciliidae > Xiphophorus > Xiphophorus maculatus. The sequence goes on along the minus strand of NC_036455.1, from coordinate 27,043,064 downwards.
TTGGCGCACTGTCCCTCATTTGTAACCTTAAGATAGAAAAGAAAACATCCTGACTCATCAAAGATGGAAAAACAAAGTCTGGGAACTTTTTTCAACAGGGAAAGGCTGTTCTTGCTGAGCCTTTCAAAGAGCAGCTGAACCCCAGAGCCGGAGGATCTGAGGTCCACTGGAGCTTTTCATCACAGTCTACACCGTCTGCTCACCGATATGGATTTACAGCATCTTAAAGTATTCACAAAACCTTCACCTTTCCCACAGTGTGTTGTTGAGAATCAAAATTGGCTTCAGTGTTTGGATTTTATGATTGATAATTTATTATTAATAAAACAATCATTTATAGAATTATTGGTAAAGTTTCCAGTTTGTCTGGAATCACAAGTCTAAATGGTTAGCTCCTAGTGAAGGAATGAATTCAGAACTGCTGGACATGAGAAGTCGCTTCACACAACAAGGACTAATCACGGGCACGCTAATTTCCAATTAAGTCTGAGAATTTATTAACAAAACAGCCCAACTTCACAGCTGAATTATCCCGTAAATAACCTTTGTCTCTAACTACCGACATGCAGTGTAGCTACTGATAGAAAAGACCAGAGAGAGAGAGAGGCAGGCACTGGCTCTAACATCAGAACAGCAACAAGAATACCAGCATATAACCAGCAAACCATCATCAAACATAGAAAATCAAGACAAATAAATTGTCTTATGTACCTAAGTATTTCAACCCAAACTCTAATAAATGTTCTGGTCCAGCAGGCAGGCTGCAACACGCTAGGTGGGAATCCAGTGATCCCGTAGGGATCCAAACCCAAAAAGAAGTGGACTATCATACAGACCGACAAGAGCCACTTCCACAGGCTTCTGTAGGCTGACGGGAGCTGATTTTTAACGCCTCCAGGGAACTTTGAGCCGGATACACTAACAGCTTTCTCCATATTTCTCCAGTTAGCAGGACAAAGGTTTTAAAAGTCCCGTTTCCTGACCAGCAGGTCAGAAAACAGCAGCTGGCCCCACTGGCTCTGTTTCCACGGGGATTTTGACATCCATGTTCAGACTTCTACAACTTTTGTGCGGACAACAACATCTGTGTCTCACTATGAATGCTGGGACATGCAGTTTGCATAGTTCTCTAGTGAAATGGAAGTCCAACCATGGTGACTTTAGAACCTGATTTGAATGAATTTTTAAAAGGCCAAAACAATGTGGTACATAATTATAAGATGAAAGGAAAATGATAAGTTCTCTTTTATTAATTAAAAACTGAAAAGTGTGGCATGGGATTGCTTTCATCCCCATTTAGTTTATTCTTTTTAGGTTTCAAATCATAAGATCAACTTTTACAGATATTAGCAACGTTTTGCTGGTATCAGTGTTGTAGTCAAGACCACCTAACCTGAGACCAAGACCAAGACCAGCGCAACATGACAGTAAAATGGGAAATAAAATCAAAATTGCTAATCAAATTGATCTGAAAAATTCCCATTCCCATAAAAACACTTAGATATTAAATACTTAGAGCTGAAATAAATTGAACCAATATTAAAAGCAGAACAAACTCTTTGTTCTGCTTATCTGATTCATGTCAGAAATCACCACTCTCTGTGAGGCTCCAGTCCAGGGCCGGCCCAAGCCTCCATGGGGCCCCAAGCGAAATGTGGTTTTGGGGCCCACTAGTTCTGGTAATAATGTGGACTGGCTGCAATCAGCAGCCCAACCATTAGCTCATTCACACACCTGCTATAAACTTATTGCATCTCTGGCAGTGCTGTTTACATTATATACATGTATAATAAGATACATTTATTGGCCAACTGATTTATTGATCAGTTCAGATCAGTCTGGGCGCTGATTTCCTTAATTTTGGGGGATTGTAATCGGCCGATACTTACACATGAAGCCCAACTTATCCCCTAATCTTGTCTTCATCAGCAAAGGTTTATAAATCAGTCTCTGTCCTCTTCTCAGTCTCTGTACAGCTAGATCTGCTAACATTAGCAAAGCTAACATCACGTCACGCTAACATAACTTTTCTTTGAGCTTCTTTTCTAAGTGACGAAAACAGTTAGACGTCGTCCCCACCGCCTGTGAAAGCGAAGCGCTGCTGAATTAGCTGATTCATGCAGCGATTAGACAGACATCTTCTGCCGCTCACAGAAAACCACTGCTCATGTCTTGGAGCGCCGCGTGAAAGGAGGGGAGGGGTCGGGGGGAGTAACGGAAACACGTAATTGGTAAGTCGCGTTATTGCTTGGATTTTAATCGGTTTGCATCCAGTGAAAACAAACATGTTGACAAATAAACTGGACAGTTTGCTGTAAGTTTAGTGATATTTCCACAGTTGCGGTCTTGACTGGTCTTGAAATAAAATCCCGAGTCCTCAGCGCCCGAGACCGAGACAAGACCGAGACCCAATGTGGTCGAGTCCGAGACTGGTTGGTATATCACCTGAAACACAACAATTTTTTTTTGTCGTGATAAAATGACAAGCCTTAGGTCTAAACCCTAACTCAGCTGCTAATCAAGTCATCTTTCTGTTTTTATTGATTGCCTGAAAATCATGAACATACTGGTGACTTCCTGAGTGAAAACGTCCCACCATGAACATTTCCTAAGCAAGCAGCCTCTGATACTCATGTTCACCCCCTTTGCTCTCCGCTCATTCGTCTCCTGAAGTCTCAGTTCCAGCACTTGAACACGAGCCTTTCAGAAGGAAACAATAGCCCTGGGGTAATTACAGACAGCGCCGTTGGAACAATGAGCTCTACGTTGTTCTCTGAAGCGTTCGGATCAGCTTAAAAAAAAAAGAGGAAACGGCAGCGGTGGCAAAGAAGCCTCCGAAGACCTTCGTTTTCTCTCCAGTCACATGAAAGAGGGGGGAAAAATCCCAGGTTTGTGTAATCTGACATAAACAGATGCTGGGAGGAATCTGTCTTCCCACAATCCTTTTGTGCTCAGCGCACAACAGCAAATTAGCTTTTCATCCGCTGGTGTTATGAGGCTTTTCATCATGTTGTAGCAGGAGAAAGAGCAGCTCTGTAACATACAGAGTGATGAACGATAACAACGCCAACATCACAACATGACCCAACGGCACCTTTGACCTCAGCAATTTATTTTTTGTTCTGAGTCTTTTGTAAAATATTGGTGAGTGATAAATATGGCATAATGTGCCAAATGTCCTTTAAATAAGAAACATTAAGAAAGAAAGGAAGGCACTGAACCCAAGTTACCTTGTGATGTATGGATCAGTGTATGAATGTGCAATTAAATAAGTGTGTCTCTAATGTGAAGTGCTAATCAGAATGATTAGAAAAGATTCATACACACCTGTTTACTATTAATGAAAGGAAAATCCAGACGGAGCAGAAACCCTGAATCATCGGCTGACCTGCTCCACCTGGTTCAAAACGAGTCCAGACAGCAGGGGGAGGACAGTAAGGTTTACGGATAAGAGCCATCGCTATGGGAGCTGGAAGGGGTCAAGCGGAGAATCAGCAGAGCTCATCAGCAGCTCATAAAACACATTAACAAGATGCGACACGCTTTGTAAAGCAGTGTGTGCAGATTAACGGAGCTGCGGACTCAATCGATGGATCATCAAGACTCCATCCAATTAAAGGGCTGGCTGAGTACTAGAGCCTCTGTCTAGAGTAGGGAGGGCAGGGGGGATAAAAAACTGGAGTTCATTAAATCGGTAATTAAATGATAAGCATAAAAATTAACACCCAAGTCAAAAGAGATAAGAGGGGCCATCCAGTAGTGATTTAAACAGTATATACTGTATATGTAGATATATATATATATACACACACTTATGAAACTGCTTCTCTGTGATTTATAATCTAACAACAGTTAGCTTTTCTTTAAAATACTATTAGTTTATAAATTGATTTAGCACCACAATACATTAAAGATCTGCTTTTGTCATAGCAACCTTCCAGACCTCTCAGGTTTTCTGGTTCTGGTTCTGCTCTGCATCAGAACCAGAACCAAACATGGAGTAGCAGCATTCAGCTTCTATGCACCACAAATCTGGAACAAACTTCTATAAAACTGCAAAACAGCTGAAACACTGAGTTCCTTTAAATCGAGACTGAAGCTGTTTAGAGTTGATTTTGAAACATCATCAATGAAACATTAATCATCACTGATGTTTAATGACCTGATAAAATGTAATGTTTCAATTGCTGACTGTGTTCTATGATTTTGTATTTTTATGACGTAAAGCACTGAACTGCGTTGTTGCTGAAATGTGCTATAGAAATAGACTTTGACTGATTGATTGATAACATCTTGGGACCACAGGATCCTCAGCGCTCTGCTGGAGGCCATGCCTTCATGAGTCAGAGATGTCTGGCAGCAAAAGGAGGGACAAACATCCAAACAGCAACTTGGTCATAATGTTTTCTATGTTTGATTCTTTCCATAAAATGAACCTGAGCAACATGTTTCCGCCGTCTGATTTCTTCCCACTTTTATCTTTCCAGTGGCTGCACGAGAAAAGCGACAACGAATCCATCAACTTGAAATTTCCGACGGTCCTCAGTTATGAAGTGTTTTGTTTTGTGAAGGTTTTTCCTTTTCAGTGCAACAGAAAAAATGTTGATAATCTACTGAACTGCCTTTACCTCCAGAATGCAATTCCCATGATGGTGTCGTGTTTTTCATACCAATTATGCAATCTTTAATATCAGATGCACTCGCAGGATGACACTGGCTGCTATTAAGCTGTTCTCCTGTCACCTCTGTCGTTCTCTGGATGATATTTAAACACCAGCTGCTATCTTCATATAGATATATGTTGCATAGACATGGATAGCTACTAAGTTTTTCCTGCTCTGCTCCATTTACTGCTTCACTATCTGTTAAAGGCGAGGTTGCTCCCTGTTGGTTGACTCACTAAATCTGTCCACTTAGGCAAAAATCTGAGATGAAGGTAGATAAATTTTAATTAGCGTTTTTTTTTTTTTAGTAAATACAACAAAACACTAGTCGTAATTCCAACATGTTTTTTTACGTGCAGATTGAAGTATCATATTAGAAAATGTTGGAAGCAAAATTCCATAAAATTCGATAAAAGCGAGGGGTCGCGTTAAAGGAATATTTTTCATCTTTGGCTGGATTTTTAAACAACGGCGACGGGACAATCTGACGGCCATCCGTCATGTTAAAAGATTACAATTCACACACTTGACTACTTGGTGCAGATATTTGCAACTTTATGAGCACATGAGTACATCAAGGAGGTGGCTCAATCAATCAATCAATGAAAAATAAATTTTAAAATTCCCATCTGAATATCATCTCTACCCTGGGCTCTAACTAGTGTAGAGTCTCTGACTCGTTCAGAGAGTCCTGTTGACTTCTGATCCACTCAATTTGAGAAATGTTCCCCGATTTCAAAACTCTGCATAAAGTGCTGCTTGTAATTCCAGTTTCCAGCTTGGCTGCAGAGAATGGATTCAGCTTTCAGGTTAATATATAAACCCTGAGACATTGAACTATGAACAAGTCAGGTCCATGATCATAGCTTAATCATGATATTTTAATTGTTTATATGTAGTTCTTGGGGCCACAGTCACTGTAGAGGAAAAGCTGCTTGATGTGTGACTGCACAATGTGGATTCTCTGTTCAGCTTGTAGAATGTCGATGAAACCAAATGAAAATTAAATATAATTGAATATTCAGAGAATAAGAGCAGATCCTAAAGAACATCTGAAAATGGTATTTGCAAAAAAGAAAAAAGAGGCTAATATCATTTAGTGTGATTTTTTTAACCATGCTTTTATCATGTGGGTTCGACTTTCAAGAAACGTCATGAAACAGGAAGTAAAATTAGAAAGAGGCTAAGATGATTGGTCAAAATTCAGACGAGTTGCAGTGATCGGTCAGAGAGAAGGAAATATAGAAAGTGTTAAGGTTATTGGTCAGATTCAGCAAAAAGTTGCCATAACTGGTGAAAATTGCAGGTCTGTGCAACAGTTGAGAATGATGAGTGAATTTGCTCCAGTGGTTGCAATCACAACTTCCTGAAGTTTCAGAGTGTACTCTAAAATTAGGAGAAACTTCTTGAGATGCATTGCTGCTAGGAGCATATTTTATTTCTTCTCCTGCTCTTTTTTACACTATTTAGAAAATCAAACACATTGAATAAATACAAACCTAAAAAGCGACAAATTCTTCTCTTACAGCAGACTTGGGTCACACGTTGCAATGAGACAGTTAAGACCGGGCATGCAGATGCTGAACCCTAACCCAGTAACAGACAGAGAGAGAGAGAGAGAGAATGGCACAGTGATTAAGACATTGGAAACATCTAGAAATATCCGATGGAGGAAAAATAAAACATCGATATACACAAATAAATAAAGAGAAATTAGGCCAGAGACCAATCCACCGAACACAAACGTCCATCAGATAAAAGTCGGCTTCCCTTTTCTCCATATGCCAATCTCAGGTCGTCAGCTTCATCCACATTGAAATTCAAATACAGTACAGAACGACATTGGATGTTCACCAACAGCAAATTGCACCATTTACAGTGTTACAAACACAAAATATCACCCAGCAAATGGCGTCAACTGTTGTTCCTTTTTTCAGTGTTTGTTCAGAGTAAGGCAGGATACAGAGGCGCTCTTTAGATCCTGTAAGGAGTAGAAGACGGAGTCAGCTCTCCGGTTAAAGTCCTCTGGTTTGGCAGATGTTACATGGCACGGAAGAGGCCGGCTTGGATCAGGGGGCGAAGATGAAATTGTCTTGAGTGGTATGTTACAACTTGTGAGTTTTCTCTTAAGGTCTGTAGGGTTGATAATGTTTTCATCCAGGCATGGCGAAGGATCCAACCAGAGCAGTATGTTAGGGACTAATGAGGCAAAGATCCAGGCAGCGGGATCCCAGATCCAGGCCGTTTCCTTGAGAAGGGACGCGGTGGAAGCAGCTGGCGCTATCTGACCTCCAGACAGTCCAGGTACTCCTGGATCAGCTCGTAGCAGAAACGGTACTGCTCCTGGAAGCAGAACACATCATCAGGCTTCGCTCTGAATGGCCACCATGCAGCTGAAACCAGAAGTTCACATCTTATCTCCTCAGTCTGAAGTTAAATCAGACCAAATGTCTCCGCTTTTAGGTCAGTCAGAATCATCAGAATGATTTCTATAGTGGTATTTTGGTTTCAGCTGCATCATATTTGAGATCATTTGGATTACACAACATGAATTCAAGCTTGCTAACCCACAACTTGTTTCCAAAGATAGTTGAATTTATGTTTTCTCATCAATACACCTTTCAAAAAACGAATGTTTCTAAGAAGAAAAATTAAAGCCATAATCAGTATGACATTAATGACGATGAGTGTATGAAAAGTTGGTGCATTATCACAATGTATAGAATATATATGTATAGGTATATATTAGAGGTGGGACATTAATCCATCCATTTTAATGAATTAATTACAGCGATGTCAATGTGTTAGTAATTGTAACACAATTAATTCCTTTTTTTTTTTTTATGTACAAATGTCCCAAGACGGAACCTTTGTTACGTGTTTCTGGTACAGCCATAAATCTGACGGACAAGCCACATCGGCTAACAGCGATGGACGACAAAGACTCATGCTGGTTTACCATGGTCTCCACCATGTTTGGCTTGGAGTTGCGCAGCGTCTTGGCAGCGAAGAACACGTCCACCATGCTGTGATGTTGTATCATCTCCAGGATCATGGTGCATGCGCAGAAAGTGCCACTGCGACCGCCGCCGTTCCTGCTCCGAAACGATCAGACATAGACACAGCAGCAAAGAGCAATGAGTGACCTAAAAAAAAAGGTGTCCTAAAAATCAGAAGGGAATGTCACAGTTTGACTGAGCGCGGATCATGGATGCTGTCAGAAAAAAAGGCCAGACGGCAGACTTTGAAGATGAATGAAAATCTCTCATTTAAATACAGGAGATGGGATGGAATCTGAGAGACATCCTGACCTGCAGAGTGAAGTACTCTGAGTTACTTTTTGCTGAAGAGATCAGGGAACAGAGTATGTGTTGTTGTGACCAGTCTTTATGACAGTAATACGTCTTAGGAGAAAATAACCGGCGGTTCTGAGAACCAGCAGAACTCACAGGCAGTGGACGATGGTGCGTCCCTCGCCACATTCCCGCTGCCAGTTGTGGACCTGAGCCAGAAGGCTGAGGAACGCTTTCTTGGAGTCGGGAACGTCTCGGTACGGGGACCAGCGCAGGAACTGGAAGTGGCGCACCACCAGCTGACCCTCCTGAAGCTACACAAGTCAGGAAAAGAGGAGGGGGGGCAAGAGTGAGAAATCAGTTCTTTCCTTGAAGTCCCACATCGTAAAAGCTGCACCCTTCATAAACTAATGAAGATGAGCATCGGGACTCTCACCATGTCCCCATGAGAAGCCACTAAGCAAGTACAAAAATGAACCAGAACACGGAGGATATGTGCAGTCTGGGTGAGATTTCCATTATCAAGCATGGCTCTATTATTCTAAGTGTAGATCATGCATCATCGGTCTCTGTTGGTATGGCAACAATGACGTTGGGCCTGCCCACCAACAGTAGTTTTGTTGTCGAGGAGGCATGTCTGTCTGTTAATTGTTTCTCTTTCCTTGTTCAAGCATTTATTTTTTGTGTCCTCTACCAACTTTAGCCAGATCAACTTTATTCCAAGGTAATCTCTCCATCATGGCGCCCCCTAGAGTTGGATAGTAGCCAAAGCCAATACACTGCTTCACAATTTAAAACCTAGGGCACAAAGATTATTTCAAGGTTTCTTTAGGTTTCTGAATTATGTCCAGTTTAAATTTGTGGCCAGCTCATGAACAATGTTTACATGTGGGTAATATTCCAATTCAGCAAAATTTCAAAAATCAGCCTCGATATGTTTATTCAGAATCCTCTCTATGATGTGTTCTAACGTCGAGGCCGGTAGTTTTGAACCCGGCGGGTCAGACAGGGTTCGGCTTCAGAAATTTTACAGAACCATATTGAAATAAACCTTATATTTGTGTGCAGAACAGGCATGCCTGTTCTGCTCCACCCTAATCACTACTGGGACAATACATGAACTAACTTTATTAAGACAAAACCAGCCATACAGGCAAACAAATATTCTAGTCAGTTTTAAATATCCAATTCAGTAAAAATGTCATAACTTTAAGAGCTTGAAACTGAAAATTGTATTTATTTCAAGTCAATGCTAAAAGAAAAGCAGTTCACAATTATTTTGTAGGATTATTATGCAGGAAATCATTCCAGCGGCCGAGAGGAACAAATGCAAGATGGGACCCGGGTCACACGGCGGTTTATTTCACCGTCAACCGGTGTCATTAGCTCTCTCAGAAAACAAATGAAATCAAATTAAATTCCTCCCACAGCAGCAAGGAGCTGGAGTAGTTGATTTCCGAAGGCAAAACTTGAAATGATCTTTTGACCGAAACCGTTATTGAACTCAGAGAACGTGAACATTTAAACAGCAGCTTTAGCAGTTGACACTGTCAGGCTGACATATCAAGTGATGCCTTTAATTTACACTTCAGATCTGCAACTTCTTTCTTCCTGACTACAAAGAAAATAAAACTTACTGAAGTCACGAATCATTACTAATTTTTGAAACCTCTTAGCTTTGCTATAACTGAGTAATAATCTGCAGCATCCCAGCTGACCGTACATCTAACACAAAATGGTATGGTGCTACAGACATATGCAAAGCAAGTAGGCTAGTCAATAGCAAGTTCTACTGGCAGATCAACACAAATATCTAGAGTTCTTATAGTGCTGTAGTGAAAATGAAGATATTTCAGAAGAGCTACCCTGACGTCAGAAATTTCACAGAAGCTAGCTTTGTGGAAAGCTAGCTGTGAGGAAAGCTAGTTGTAAGATAAACTAGTTTTGAGGAAAGCTAGCCATGATGATGCATCCATAGACAGTCCTAAAGATGCTAACACAGCTAATCTTGTCCATATTCTCACCAAAGCTGTGTGCCATTTATGCTTTGAAGGCAGATATTTCCTGGTCCAAATTAGAAAAATTAACTGGAACTCACTCCATCCATCCCTCCCTCCTTCTTTCCCTCCATTTTCTAACACCCTTTTCCCTAGTGGGGTCATTAGGGCTGCTGGTGTCCATCTCCAGCTACGTTCTGGGCGAGAGGCGGGGTCACCCTGGACAGGTCGCCAGTCTGTCGCAGGGAACTGGACCACAAAGTCCAATATTGCAACTGCATATTTAAAACATAATGATAGTTTCACAATGCATTCGCACTTCTGATGGCATCTACTGTAGATTATTCAGTTGTAAACATTGTAGTGCAAAATATTTATTCATAAAAAATATTTTTAATCTCAACATTTACGTAATGTAACTGTATTTATGTTACAATATCAGATACATAAAAAAGTGCAGCTTATTTTTCAAAGCCATTAAAAAGTGTTTGATCAGAGTATCAAACACTCCATATCATGCAGATAAATACTTTGGTATAGTTAGTACTGGACACTTCATATAAGAAATACTGTAAGTGTCATATTACCCTTCTTGGCATAAGAACTGGAAGGCTGAGTAGGCCAGTCTTTAAAATGACTGCGTGGTGTTAACTACCATCATTTTATTCCCTGATCAGCATGTCAGCATATGTCAGGTCACAGAGGAAATCACTGGCGTCTGTAAAAGGTAATTAACCAATGTAAAAAAATAAATAAAAAAAACATAGAAAGTTGTTCTGAGGAGTTTTCCAGAAGGATACCCATGTGGCTCAAACTCTCTGAAGTGGAAAAAAAAAAAATGTCTATGTCAGGATTCGCCACTCTAAGGGACGGCTGACTGTTGGAGATAAGAGACTAGATGAGTGATACCTGGAAATGGCAAAGAATGCTGAAATGTTCTTGATGTAACACCATGAACAATACGTCTCCGTTTTCATTTAGTGTTTTGTTCGACATCTCTCCTATTAGTAATCGAGTATGCTCGAAGATTACTGAGAGGATTAGGAAATATTTTTACATCCAGTGTTGCATTTTTAATTTATCACCAAGAACTTGTACTGATGATGGGGGAGTCCGGCCACAGAACTCCCTACAGGCTCCATCCATGTGTGAAAATGACGTCTCATGCTCCCTGGAGCCTGAGTCTTTCTCAGTGTGAATCCTGTCATCTCGGAATATTCTCATGTCATCAGCAAAGAACAAATTCATGGTTAGACTATCCAATCTTCTGCTCCCTGGCAGATTGAAGAGTTTTTCTCTCGGATTAGTGGTTTTCTTATAGCAACAAAGCCGTTCAGTCCCACAATACCTTGGGTTCACGTCATATCGTTCATGTGGAAACACTCTCACCTTACAACCTGGAGTTGTCCTGTTGTTTTTCTTCAGTTCGCCGATCAGAGTCACTCAGGATTCACAAAGTTTCCAAAGTTTTTCTGGTCAGGCAGTGTAGCTTGATTTTAGGATACTACATTTCCCAACAGTCTTTGCACATGCGAGCATGCCCTACATTTTGCTTTTACTGATATCCCAAATTAAAGGAAACTGATTAGGTAGGGACAATGCACATTAATTTAAAATTTTTGCAAATGTGCCAGATTTAGCCAAATGGCTGTTTTTGAGTTTTTGTCCCTGGACAATAAGTCATTTATCTAAAAACAAAGATTACACAAACAAGATTAAGATGACTTAACTGCACAAATGTTGTCAATACACACAACAAATACAGTCAGTATTAACAGTCAATAAGAAACAAAGGAAACCACGACATAAAGAGTCTAAGAAATGACTAAAACTAAATGGAATAAAGATCTGAGTCCTAATTCAAGTTACCCGTGTAATATTCTGAATCCGGAAGAGTCGGATGATGACGTCATCATCTGCAGTCCTGGACAGGAGCTCCACGGTCATGGGGCCGAACTGCTGGATCCCAGGCTCCGGCCAGTACTGCAGGCAGGGCTAGCAGGACAAGGGAGGCGAGGCGGGGAGGGAAGGCAGCAGGTCATTAGCCCACAAAACAAATCATTATGTCAGCGTCAAGTGATGGGGAAGCCACTTACAAGACACCTGAGTATTGACAACAGATACAATTAGCCTAAATGACAATGATTACCTGCAAACAGACGCTGTAAATTAAACGAGAAAAAAAAAAAAAAAAAAAAAGAAGCACTCACGATGGGAACAATTCTTCGGCGTCAGCCTCCAGGTCTGAATTATTCATGAGTTCCAATCATTACCATTAGTACATTATAAATTAATGAAGTGGGAGACCTTGACTGTTCCCAGGAGAGACGAGGAGCCAGCTCAGAATCTGGATCGACTCCAAACGCGACTCCCCTATGGCCCCCCTGCTTCAAAAACACTTCCCACCTCACAAAGGAACAACAACAACAGCGCCGCCGCCGAACCACTGACATGTTCTGCATTGACTTCTGGGATGAGCTCAGGACCCCTGGAGTAGGAAGTGATAGCGGTGACGCGGTGACAGAAGGGTATTAGCAGGTGACATTGAGCAGAAAGAGAGATAAATATTTATACATCCAGGCAGGAGACAGACAGCCGTGTTCCCTCCACCCGCCAGTCTCCCACCAACTCAGGAGGACAAACTGAGCCAGAGAGCTAATATTTGAGGGGCAAACTGGTAATCCACGGGCAGGCGGAGGGAAGGAGACGAGAAGGGAGTGACAGTGGAAGGAGGGCAGGCTGCAGCTGACAGGCATGGTGTAAATGTTGAGCAGCGATGAGACATGACACGCTGACAGGGCGGCGATAGGGAGACGCCTGAACAAACCTTCCCGAGAGCCAACATGGAGGAAGGAGAGTGCATCGATGGTGTGAAGGCAAATTAAACACAGGGGGTCTTAATGCAGAGTGGAGAACAACGAGAGGGCAGCGTCTGATGACTGAGCTGTGAGTCACGTAGGGCGGCAGCTCTTTAGGTTAACCTAAACCAGGAAAAGGTTTCCTTGTTCCTTCCACGTAGTCTAACCCGTCCGTCCTGACATGCGACAGCTGGTTTCACTTTGTATTCATCAGTTTAAGGACAATAACCCAGGCGACTAGCTAAAATCTGTGAATACCAGAGAACCGCACTCTAAAAACTTTAAGAACTGCTCAAACACAACATATACCTTAAGATGCAATAAGACGTACTGTGGAAATCATCGTAGTTTGAACACAGAAGCCAATAGCTACAGTTTCCTTATCAACGTTCCTACCTTATCGGAGGCAAGAAGAAGAAGTTCCTGGATTGGCTGATTTACAAACATGAGCCAATAGAGTGAAAAGTAGCATGTGCGTAAGTATTTCAGTTTTCCCAACTGCATTTTTAAAAAATACTTTGGATAAAAAAAAAGTCCATAAATAACCAGATTTCACACAAAAATTTTAGAATTGATGTATGCTTAACCTTGGATAGCTGGAGGCAGTGGTGCTGGAGGAGATTCAACATCAGTAACTTCAATAGCTGTGTTTTCATTGAAAAATATAATTAAACAATTTGACATTTCAAAAATGAATTCACTTTATGGAGCTCGTCATTTCCCAAAAACTCTTGTTTTTTGATCAAATGTTTTGGTGCTAGCATGAGGAGCTTTTTTGGCCACATAAAAATTGGTTTATTTAGCAGAACTACAATGAAAACATGTTTTATGCATCATACGATCAACAACAGGAAGTTGCTGCTGGCACAAACCACAAAGAAGAAAACAGGAAGTAGTTGGAGGATGATGACGCAACATAGTTTTAATGACTTATTCACATGATTTTAATTTCAATTCTTATTTAATGAAAGTAAAGTGTAATATAAAAGGCTGAGTTTTACTAATGCCTCAATTTAAGTTTGCTTTTGAATTTTTAAACGTTAATGTGAAATCTTTCATTTCTCATCTGTTTTTGCACTTTAACAAAAGTTTGTCATATTTCAACCAGGAGACTAAAAGTGATGTCTGAATCATATTGCAGTTTAAGCGATAAATAAAAAATGAACTGAGTTGCTTTTTACTAGCATTTATTCTTTCACTATGTCTTTTACTAGCTTAAGCAGCCACTGCAGAACCGGGGAATTTTTTTATCCGATTACTCGACGAATAACCATAACAACTGATAGATTACTCGATTACTAAAATCATCGCTTCTTTAAATAGATACGCACGCAGGTAAAACACTGAGTTAAGGTCAGTGGTTGATCTTACCCACGCAGAGTTGGACTGGTTGAGCTGGTTCAGCATCACCACCGAGGTGCAGCTGTAGTCGTATATGAGCCTCCAGAAGTCGGTGGTGGTGCCGGGCAGCGGGTGCGGCGTCACCACGAAGGCAGCGGGTCGGAGGAAGCTGTCGGCCAGCGCTGCGTTGATGTAGTTGCTGTTCTCTCCCTCGGTGGTGACGAGGAAGGCCAGGGAGCGGTCCGGCGGCAGAACGTCCATACTCCGGTTCTTCTCCCGGTTCCTGGGCATCAGGGAGACGCTGCACTCCTCCACGTCCAGGTGAGGAGTCACCGAGTTCAGGGTCTGGAGACAAACGAGCAGGGAGAGGGAGAGGAGGAGAGGTCATTAAGAAGGCCGCGTTCGTTTTCGGTGAACGCCTGTACGTTTTACATGAAATGATAAAGTTCCAGATTCAGGTTAAAAAGATAATGTGAATGATGCACTGTCTCTTTAAGACCAGATGAGTCAAACTTAAATCATACAACCAGAAAAGTATTCGTAGTCACTGATGAGCAACAGAGAAAAAGAGCAAATGTGTTAGAAATAGAGTCAAGAATAACTCATTCCTGTGATAAATAACCTTGATGTTAATGTATTAGTAGAATGTAATGTGTATCATCCATGCTGCTGTCTGGAAAACATTAAAGTGTTTCAGTTTTTTAAGTAGAAAATTGCTTAGTTGTATTAAAACATAAGTGTTTTTCTATCACTTTTTTAAAAAAAAACAAAAAAACGACTGTGTTGGACAATAATAAATAATGAAAATTATTATTTCGATTCCATTCCTCTGATTTGGAATCAAAGGTGTAAGTGTTAGTTCTAGCTAAGACAGTTTCAGAGCAGCAAAAAAGAAACTAAGAAAAAAATCTGTTTAGTCTGAATATTTTATACTTTTCTTTCTTTAAAAAAATAAAACAACATAAAAAAAAGTGAGGTTTCAAACCGATGGCCTTCATGTTTGGATCAGTCATGGAGTGTCAACAGAATATTACAATCAGAGGTCACTGTAGAGGTCACTAACACGAAGCTTATAAAGTTAGTGAATAGAAAAGTCCACTAAGACGTTTTATGGTCATTTCATACGTTTGTAGCTCTGGTTGTTTTACTACAGAGATTTTTGGGTAATAAATGAAGTCATCTAAAAGTAAATGTTTTATATTGACAATGTAT
This sequence comes from Xiphophorus maculatus, assembly GCF_002775205.1. Taxonomy (NCBI): domain Eukaryota; kingdom Metazoa; phylum Chordata; class Actinopteri; order Cyprinodontiformes; family Poeciliidae; genus Xiphophorus; species Xiphophorus maculatus. The sequence continues at coordinate 27,027,699 of NC_036455.1, read as the reverse complement.
GCATACATTGCTTTCAGCATTTAAAGTCATTTTGTAATCATTGAACTCATAGTCTGCTCCAGTTCAGTTTGGTTGCGTGTGTCTACCACCAGGTCAGTTGTTTAATTTACTCTTCAGTCTTTTTCTGTCCATTTTCAGAGGCCAAAATAAACAGAAACGTATTGGAAGTATTCACAGTGCAATTCAATTCATACATTGGCCGTTCTGTTTTTAAAGATGCATCAATATGGATGACTGATGCTTAGCTGCTTATGGTGCAGTAAGAGAGAAGAGGCATACATACTATATGAGATTTTTTCTCTTCCACCAAATTCTTTTCATTCAAAACTTGTTTATATCAACATGTGACAAAGTGTGTTCATTTTAAACTGAAATGAATGAATTAAATAAGTAAGTAATTGAAAAAAGTTACTTATTTTTTCACTTAAGATTTTGACTTATCAAGATTTTGATACAAGATTAAAATAAATCGATGACCAGTTATTTAAGCACATATGTAATAAATGAGGCTGTGTATTAAATCTATCCTTAAAATCAGTAGAAGAACCTCCTTTTAGAGACGTAATAAAGGCTTCGTGTTAACTGGCAGACATGAAGTTCAAATTCTATGGCTCAGAAATCCCACTGCAGCACACAGTTTTCTTGCCAAAAATAACATTTTTAATTATCCTGTTTTCCAAATGCCATTAAAAGCAGCACATCAACACGTTCAGTGTGTAAAATGCAAACCTGTGATACTTTAATCAGGAAATCTTGTTAAAGGGGCAGTATTATGTATTTTCCAGGCACACAGTGCCATTTGAAAGCACAATCAACTATGTTAGTATCTGTTGTTATACAAATGCTTTGCATATCAAATATGACTTAAAAGAAATGTAACTTTGTAATTTAATACCTTGAAATTGGGCCCCTGTCTCTTTAAAAACTCCTGCTCTTCCTGAAACTCCACCCTCAGGAAATCATCATAACATGGTTCTTCTATTAACCCTTTAACAAGGTTTTTGCCAGCGTTTCACTGAGGAGTAGCTCCTATAATGAGCTCTGCAGACACGCAGCTCCGCCAGGTGTTGCTGATTGCTGCTGGCTAGTCTGAAGGAGCTGAGTGGAGGAGAACTGCTCTGTGAGAGGAAGAGCTGCGTCTCAAAGGCGGAGCTATGTCCACCCACAGCGGAATGGTTGCCAGGGAGATTAAAAAATTTCTCAAACATGCATGAAAGAATCAAAGCGACACTCCAGGTTTGTTTTTGGTGAGAGAATAATATTAGAACATGACGTACAGCTCAAAAAAGTCAATTTCACATAATACTAACCCTTTTAATTTTATTTTACTTCTGCTTAGAAAATGTTGCCATGATGAAGGATTATATAAGAGTTGCAACAAGTGAAATCAGGTAAAAACGTCCAAAAAACAGAAAACAAATCCATTCATTTGCACAGGGAAGGGCTGTGTCACCTGAAACTCCTCTCTGAGCTGTGAGGTGTTGCTCTGAGAATCCACTTTCAGCATTTCCTTGTAGGCAGGAGCAAACTCAGACACGGGGATGCCGGTTTCTCCACACAGGCAGGCCTCCAGGATGGCATCATGGATGAAGACGTACTGCTCCTGACAGACAGACAGACAGACAGACAGAGGCTCAGCCCCTCCCTGCTCGCCGCAGCGAGGCCCACTCGCCGTGAACAATGGCCAATTTAATTACCGCCGCCGAATGTTGATGAATAGTTGTCAACTGTCAGAAAACTCCTCACATTCCCCGTGCCTACGCTTTACTTCCAAGCACAGAACTGTCAATAAAAAACCCTCAGAAAACAAAAATCTGCAGGACTCGTATCAGAAAAGCCACATGCTGCCTACAGGCGCCGTTTCAATAACGTCAAGAGCCGGGCAATTAACCAGGAGGCTGGGACAAACAAAGGCAGGGAAACATTCACAGCAACGAACCTCATTCACCGGATTCATCTGCTTTCATGTGTCTGCACAAACATGGACGGAGCTGCAGCTCAAATACATGTTTAATAGAAAACAAATTGTAAATGTTTTGGGTTTTATCAGGCTGTTTTCCAGGCCTGTTAAAGCTGCAGTGTGTAACTTGTATAAACAATATTTTAACATATTTGTTAAAATTGTCACCATGTATGATATGAGACAATCTGTGAAAAGATCGATTACCTTATGAGGAAATGCACTAAAACCAACCAATCGGAGCCAGGAGGAGGAGCTCAGTGCTGTCAATTAACCTTGTGCTAATAGTGGAGAAACAAACATAGGCAAAAGAATATTGAAGAGCATTTTCTTGCTCTTCAATATATAAAAAATGAAGAGCCCACTGTACTGAACCCAACTGAAAGCCTCACTGCTGTTTCACCAAATATTGATTTCTGAACTCTTTCTGAGTTAAACTGTAGAAAGCGCCAAGTTATATTCTGGTGACATGATTACCTCTCATATGACTCATATGACAAATTGGTCATTGGCTTCCAGAAGAATCGTAAAGCCAGTAGAAATGACTTCTAATATGAGTTTTCCTCTGGGATTAATAAATTAAAATCCCAAACCATCATTGCCAGATAGTCCAAAAATATAAATGGCTAACTTGGAGCAAACACTGTAAAAATATCAAGATTTTGTCTCAGTTTATAAAATATTTCAAGCTACTTCTTCCTGTTTTACTTTCCATAGTGGGAATAAATTCAGAGTAACATGAGGGACCTTTCACTTCTCATTTCATGAAAAAAAATCTTAGAAACTGGCTCTGGGAAAGTCAAGCATGTCAAGATCGATTATATGCAAATATGTATTGATTTTAACATGGTTTTATCCACTTTCTTGTTGTTCTTGTTGTGTTATTGTATGGTTTTTATCCCCGTATTTATTATTGTGCTTTAACATCAACCTACCAATGAGTCTATGGACAAAAATTAGCCACATATTGACATGAGATTCTAGCCAGTTTTAAAAAAAACAAACTTCTGCATATTCATACACAGCTGAACGCTGTTCCCAAAGCTTTTCATGAGCATAAAGATCATTGAAGTGGAAGCGTGAGAAATTCCCCAGCGTGTTTCTGCAGTTGCTTCATATTTTCAGGATCAAACCTGTCAGCGGGGCCCGTCCTAAAGCGTCCCCGCCGTCCCACTCACTTCAGTCTGGATCATGTTGATCCGACGGGAGCACAGCGTCTTCACGCAGTTGTAGATGTCCACCACTCCTTCACATTCGGCCATATCCAGCATGACGTCCAGCACGATGTAGCAGCCAGTCCGGCCGGCGCCCATGCTGTTACCGGGCAGAACAGAGCAGAGGAGAGGAGAGGAGAGAAGAGGACGGACATGAGCCGCTGCACACTGTTCAAAGTGAGAGAATCCTTAATACATCTTACAAAACAAAATATTTATGAAGGAAAAAATCAGACATACAATCTAAGATTATTAAAAAAAATTTAAATATGAAAATAAAGACAAAAAACTATTTTTTATCAACGTTAACAGAAATAAAACTCTAAGTTATATTTTTAATACTTTAATAAGTTGCATAATAAATAAACAAATAAATCATATTTATTTAGAGTCAAAGATTTTTCCTATTTTGGGGGGAGGAATTATTTTTGTCTTTATGTTTCAAATTTGTTTTTTAATTCTATGTACAGTTGAAACCAGATATTTACATACCCTGAAAAAAAGACTTTTAGTTTTTAATGACTGTATGAAGGTAAATCAGACCAGACTTTTTTTGTCTTGGTTTATTTAGAATTACCAAATAATTTATATTTGCTAAATGCCAGAAAACCTGCTGTGAATATTTTGTTTGAGATTTTTTTTGGTCACTTTCCTCCAGTTCAAAGGTTTACATACATTTTGGTCAGCACCACAAATAATTGTCTTTTAAACCGTATGACTGTGTCAAAGCTTTTGTGTTTCCTTCCTCAAACTTTGTGCAGATTAACAGAGACATGTGAGTTAACAGGAGGCCGACCAGTATGGAATGTATGAAAACGTTTGAATTCAAGGAAAGCTACAAAAAAATCTCTAAAAACAATGCAAAGAAAAATATTGAAAGTTTTCTGGCATTTAGCAAATAAAAATCAATTTTGGTAATTCCAACCAAGTTAAAACTAGAAGTTTGATCTGATTGAACTTCAAACAGAGAGGAAACATCTGGTTTCAGCTATAGATATTTTCATTTTTAAACACTTTGTGGTTTACTTGTTGACATCTTTAAATATTCACATAAACAATAAATAAGTACATTAATCAAAAATCAAAGACATAAAATCCTGATGTTGGTGTTTTTAAATCAAGACAAAAAAGCAATAATAATTTAAATAAGTACAATGTACATTTCATGTTTTCTGTAAGCTAATTTTTTCTCTTCTTACTCCAGGTAATGTGTAACATGGGCAGACGGACGATGAATTTTAGGTCATAAACACAGAGAAACCTGGTTTAGTTTCAGTTGGACCCAAAGGGGAAACACCAGGCTGCTGCTGTTCCTTTGAGCCTCCAGCAGCTCTCAGCTGACGTGATGAAGATCACGTCTCCACGTAAAGCCACTTACTGATGATGATGATGATGAGTGGCTGCTGCCTCCGACCGTTTCCAGGTTCTTGTGCGTCAGATCATCCACCCGATGCTGAACCCTTCATCACACCCACTGTTTGCTATACAGACTGTCAGATCCATGTCTGACTGTCATGCTGCATCATTAGTGCTACATGGATGTAACTCAGACAGCGGGTCATGGCGCTCTGTTGGTGTAAGACGTGGAGAAAACGGGCCTGTTGTTCTGCTAAGGAGTACAACTGCAGAATCGCTAAGTCCTACTCTTTTTTTGTTGCAGACTTAATGAACTGTCGGCTTCTGTGTGAGAAAATGATTTGCATGAACATTGAGTATATTACTCATGAAGATGGCTTATTACGAGATGGCTCCCCTGAACAACTTACAATTGGCAGGGGGAGTTTATAGCAGCTTAGCTTTCACTTTTTCTGATTTTTTAAATTTATTTATTTTTATTCGTAGGCATCATGTTACAACCAGCAGCTTAAATGTCTTATTTAGTGGATCTCTGTGATAGATCAAGACAAAAGAAGGTATAATAGACAACTGGAAAGTCAGAAAAAATGATAAAAGAAATATATAGGAACAGAGTTTAAATTCCAAGCAATTCAATTCAAATATACTTTATTTATCCCAAGGGGGAAATTTATTGTAACTTCAAATAGTCATTATGTATGGAGATGTTGTGGGTAGGAAGGATCTCCAGTAGCAGTCAGTCTCACAACGAATCTAAAAAGGCCTCTGACTGACTACTGTTACTGTATGACAGACTCATCAGTGGTATAACATGCTAACAGCTTAAAATCAGAAGTGTAGACACAAGTCATTACTATTATAAGTCACTACTATTATTACTCACTAATAGAAAGTGTCATTACTGTTACTATTAATTATGACTTTGGTCTTGACTTGAAAAAATGTTCAGTTATGACTTGACTTGGACTTAAACATGTGTAATTGAAAAGACTTGATATCTGATGTAAAATCGAAAGTTTAGAACAAAAATGATTTAAAAAGTGCGTTAATTCATTTCCCTCATCCTATATTAAACTCAGACAGTCTCTGTTCTTCCACAATCTAAGACATACGATTTTTATTTGCCATTATGTTTCTAGAACATAATGAAATCACAGTGGTACCCTCAGTGATAAACAGATGAATAAATAAAGTCTTAATCAGTCATCAGCATGAGGGTGTGTGTGTGTCTGCAGGGGGCAGAGAGGATGGAAGGTGGACTGATTGATTTCACAGCTCTTGAGGAAAAAGCTGTTCTTTAGCTGTGTGTCTGTAGGCGTGTATGTGTGTGAGTTTAAATCCATATGTGAACACCAAGTGGACGGGGGACCGCTCTAAAAGCAGGAAGTGGACTATAGCGCAGGGCATTCTGGGTAAATACAATCAAAACAACTGTGTGAGTCTAGTACTAGCAGGAGAAATTAGAAATGGTTTGTGTTTTTTTTAAGACAAAAGAGAAATCCTATAAACGCCTAACTCTCCACTCCACTCCGTGTTTCTTTATATTTTGGGAAGAAGGAAGTCATGATCAGTGTCTTCTTCAGAGGATTTTATGTTGTTTCCTTCAGTGACTGTCGGTGCAGCGCCACCACAGGTAAGAAGGGGAACAGGTGAAAGTGTTTTCCCTGAAAAGCTGTGCTAACCATCAGACCACCTAATTTATAGCGCTTTCTGTGGATCGTAGCTCTAAGTTATTTGTGGATAATTTTCCTTTTCGCTGAATGTTCCGTGTGAAGAAAATGCAATTTGGGGAACTGAATTACTCCGGTGCAATGCTACTCAGCAAACTATTGGCTGACTTTTGCAAAGCAGCCAATCCAGGAGCACCATTCATTTCCCTTGCCACTGATTGGCCGTAACTCCAAGAGTGGAGACACGAAAGATTGTAGATGCTAGCTTCTGCTGTAGTACTGACACAGTTTCCATTGTTCGTATTAATGCATATTAAGGTGTGTTTGGTGTTACCGAGGGTCCACTGTGAAACGCCCATCAATGACACCAGCAGGTGAAAACTGCATTGTTTATTGACTGAGGTTATTTCGACCATATTTGTTCGATGAGTTGGAACTGAACCATGAAGGCAGACGTACCTGCAGTGGACGACCACAGGTCCAGCGTCGGGGGGTGTGGAGGCCTTGACCCGGCGCAGGAAGGCCAGCAGGCCCGTGGCGTGGTACGGCACGCCATGCTCAGGCCAGGAGGTCAAGTGGAACTGGCACACCTCATGCTTAGAAGGGTAGCCTCTCTGGAAACCAGTCATGTAATGTAGCAGGTAAAGAAATGTTCTCACATTGAAACCAGTTAGTCTAGCATTACACTGGCATAGTGATCGGACTCAGCAGACATGATGAGAGTTTCTATTAAAAATAATGAGCATGACTCACCCGCTCCATGGCGAAGGTGCGGACTGTGTACTCTGCCAGGGTTTCCGTCTTCAGTAGCGTTATCTTAATGTCGCCGTACAGCTCAGTGTCTTCAGGCCAGTACTTGAAACATTTCATCTGGACAGTTCAAAATTATTTCAATGCATTTGGGAAACAATATTAGAATCTTGTAGACTAGTTACAGTATCTAATGACAGAGTATATATAGATTTAACAAGGTCACATTTAAGACTTTTTAGACCTGTTGAATGCAACTTTGACAGAAAAAAAAAATCAATAAAAGTAGGCACTGTTTGGAGGCTCCTGCTGTATATCGCCGTCCACAACCTTAACTTCCATAATGCCAAGACAAAATTTAAGAACTTTCAATGAATTTAAAAAGTTTTAAGGTCCTTATTTTAGATAAATGAACGTAAGACATTTTAAGGCTGTTCAGACGCCCAGATCAATGTCAGAGGTCAAGGAAACGTACCCGGCCCACTTCCACCAGCTTGGTGAGCATGACAATACTGAAGCAATTCTCCTGCCAAACCATCCGCCAGAAATCATAGATCATCTCCTGCTTGGGGCCTGCAGAGGTGAGGCGGCGGGCAGGTGGAAATGCAGGTGGCAGAGGCGGAGCGGGAGGGAGAAAAACACAACAAAGAGAGGAAGTGATGGAGCAGGATGAGGGAGGTGGAGAGATAAGACATAAGTCAGAGGAAATCGCAGCAATAACCATCAGCGCAGAGGCAGAGAGTGTAATCCACGCCAGCCAGCGGAGCAACAATGTATCATTCATGAACTATCGGCGGCTCTGTGCTCGACTTCCGCTGTGGGGAGGAATGCCACTTTAATGCAGCCACAAATCCACAGGCGGCGTACAAACAGCCTCGCGTGTCGGAGTCTCCTGCTGCCGGCCGCTCGCCACAAATCACACCCACCCAGGGAAGACCACACTTCCACTGATTTCATTACGCCACGGCTTCTGTAATATCTCAGGCTACTCCGTCATGTCGACTGTTCTGCCAAACATAACACACACGAACACACACACATAGCCCACATTGTATCCATTCATTTCTACAAACAGGTTGTGTTTTCCAGAGACTTGTCCTCTCTCAGGACCGCCAGAACAAAACTCCACCGTTCTGTTCTGGAAGCCCCGCTGTGGAAGTTGCTTTGTTCAGGCTGAAATTCTTCGAGTGTTGTGATCGACAACTATTGTGTATCTGGTCAGAAACTTGAAGTAGGCAGTGAGACACGCTGCAGTGGCAGGAGAATAAAACGACTTCAGATCCTCTCTATGTATGAAACAGACTTGTCAGAAACAAACCGCCTTCTTCTTCTTTCTTCTTCTTCTTCTTCTTCTTTTTCTTCTTCTAGCCAAGTCAAAGAAAACAACAAGCTTCTTCTTTCCCGAACTGCATGTACAAACCTCAACAATGCCTAGCAACAGTATTCACACCCCCATATGGTATTGCCATAAATTTTACTGGATCTTATCATGAGTTTATGTGGCAGAGCAATGAACAGTGGTGTACAGCGCTGAAGTGGTCAGGATGATGATGATGATGATGATGATGATGATGATGATGATGATGATATATAAGCAAATATAAACCAGGGATGGAGTAAAGACAGACTCTTCTTAGAACTTCAACAAATATTTCGGGACATTGTCTTTTATACACCACAAAATTAATAAAGAAAAACTCTTAACTACGCAACCAAAACTACTTCTTAGTCATAAACTGGTCATATTAAGCTAATATTTAAGCTATTAAATGCAACCACACATTGATACGCATCCTCTAATCTGAATTAATCAGCTTACATCGCAGAATAGTTGTATGACAAATTTAAAAATAGTGAGAGATCAGGCTAATAAAGATTGATCATATTTTAAATAATGATTATTGCATGCTCATAAAAGCAATTAATCAGCGTATCAGATGTTAAAAAAACTAATTAATAAATTATTAGACATTTTAGTATTATCATTAGTCCATGCGGACGTGCAAACTGTTTCACCTGGGGAATTCCCAAAACCATCAGAACCAAAAGAATCAGTGGGATTTACAAAAATCATGAAGCCAACGGAGAACATCCAGAAAAACAGATTACTGAGCCAAGTGGAAATATTTTCTCTGATATTTTATGGTCACAATCCGTGTTAAAGGTAAGACTTAATTTATGTTTTTGGCTTGGTGAAATGAGCTTCATCGTCGGCTGCTGGGTCAGTGAATTTTAGAAGCTGAGATTGTTGGACAGAGCAGAGTTTGAACCTTAAATTAAAGATCTGTTTGTGTGGCTAAGACAGTGTTGTACGATGCTCTGTGTTGTTATGGTTATGCAGGTTAATGTCTAAATATTTTTTTACTATTATTATTTACAGTAGCTGCCTAATGTTGAAACCGGGTATTGGATATATTTTTGGCATTGCTGCTTATGTTTCCTAAATCTGCTTTAGTTATCGGTTAACTGTCAACCTGAAGTCACTTCTAACAAACCATGACGACACCGATGTCGTCATGGTTCCCATTTGGTCCAGCTGTTTCAAACTTCATCCTTGACTTGCCTGCTGTGCTCTTTGTTTTTTACGATGCTGATGTTCTCCTACAAACAAAATACCTGAATTTAATCAGAATTTAAACTACTGTTAGATTTGTTAATTGGACTTAAAGGAATATATTTTTTGCTCACACTCAGAAAATCCCAATAAAATGTCCTTTGTTGGTTCTCATCTAATGAGCATAAATAGTTCTGCATGGCCCTGTACAAGGACAACAAGAGGGGGTGACATGACATTCACAAAGCAAAGAATATTAATATGTCTTTATGAACCAATCAGAGCTCAGTCTGCATTGGCTGAAAGCGACCAGGGACGAGCCAACGCAGTGATCTGGTTGTTATTTCTCCAGCTCATTCTCAATGCAGCAGATTCCACGTGTATTAGCGTATGGTTTGTTAATTTTTCAACAGGGGGAGAAAAGCACAAATGCACTTGCCAGAGGGACGGCGAAGCGAGCTGGAAGACGGATGGCGAAGTGCAACCCTGGCATGCAGCTGGGTGAATCAGTATGCAGGGCACAGGACGGCTTCTCTCCTCCCTCAGAGACTGAGCCATTCATACCTCCTCTGCCTCATCTCTGGACATAATAGTGGGTCGGCCCAGAGCACCTGCTGCCCAAAGCTGGCCGAGGGCTCATCCATGATGCAACAAATCAAGCTGAACCCGCCGCCAAAAGCCGACCACCTGGAGCTCACCGTACGCGTATGCAAAGAATTCTGAATCATATCAGGGATGAAGAGAGAGAGAGAGAGAGCGAGGGGTCGATGACAGCTTTATGACGCTGTGCAGGAAGCGTGTGCTTTTGTGGTACATGGGAGAAAAAGAGAGGAAAGAAAGTACGAAGACGTTTGGCAAACACGGTGGCGTGAAAAGGCGCTAACAGATTTCTTGTTTTCGACTTTTTATGTCATGTGAACTAAAACTAAAAATGAAACTAGGTGAGAAACATAACCCGGGCAAATACAAACAACATTTCACAAGCTGTGAGTTTATTTACGAAGGGAAAAAGAAAATCTAAACTTAGACTTTATTGTCCTTGAACAAAGGAAATGATGTTGCTTGGCTACTGGAATACACAGACAAAATACTGAAATACTATTAGTGTGACACACACACACACACACACGCCTATATAAACATGTGTTCCTAGTCAAGACATCAATATGGAACCTGTGTAACGACATAAAGTTGACCAATGAAACTTTTCATTATTGCTTACTCAGCACAGTTCAACTCATCTCTGTGTGGTCCTATGGGTTTTAAACTAGCAACTATCAAATATTCAACATTTATCACCTATTCACATTTGTCTTGTTAGTCCACAGAATATTTGGTAAATGTTCTCTGACAAATGTGAAATCTTTCAGAAGGTGTGGCTGCTGTTGCACATGGTATGTATTTATGTATTTTATGGCTGTTTTCACACCTGGTACTCTAGTTGACTCTTTTCGACTGGAGACCAAAGTTGCAACATTTGTTCCATTTTCAGCTGCTGCGGTTCTCTGTCACACTGAACTGTCAAGTGAACTGAACCCTTCTAGCAATCTGTTCCCCTCCTCACCTGTGGGGGCGCTGCACAACGAAACGACAGAGAAACCTCCGAGGTCTGTGGAGTTCAATCTTCTGATCCAAATCAGAGTTTGATGACACATTCACACCTCTCCGAAAGAATCAGACTTCATAGACAAGCGAACATTGTACTGACAGTCAGTCATAAACACTTTTTGGCAAAAGCAGTTTTCAAATTTTTAAAATGGGGACAGTTTTCCCCCTGATAAATAAAATCAGTGCTTGAAAACTACAGAGTATATTCACTCAGGTTGTCTATGTATTGAAGCAAACTTGGTTTGAGCATCTCAAACATTTAAGTGGGGGCACACACTGCCCCACATCTCTTTGTAACTGGCAGTACTATTAGAGGACTCCTCTTAGAAACGTTGCGGTAACCAGCTGCATGCTTAGCAGAGCCTCCAGCCTCCCAGTGATCCATCTTTGCATTTTGCATGAAACCTTTCTCATATTGCTAAGTGTTGCAAAGCCACTCTGACATCAAATGAGTTCACCAGCAGCCGTTGTCTTGCTTTGTTTAGGTAAATCCTGTCAACCCGGCCTCAGCTTAGGACCCTGGCCGTTATTAAAGTTCTCGGATCACAACCGGTCTAATAAACCTGCGGGCATGTCTGCATGGAGAGAGAGCGGTGAAGGCAGGGCTGAATTAAATGATGAAAAACTCCCAGAAAATCGAGACATGTGAAAAGCATGCCCTGTGTGAACGAGAGCAGGAGAAAAAAAAAAAAAACTCCCGTAACCTTATCTCTGCTGGACAGACACTTTTAATAATATCCCTGAGCAGAACGCATCTCCGTTCTCTGTTCCCCCTCTGACAGAAATCAGTTCTGTTTCTCTGTTCTGGTTTTACAACTTGTCAGGATTTGAAAAGTCTTGGCTAAGCTCCCGCTTAATAACACTCTTGTGTTTAGCTGCGTGTTGCAACGCTACACAAACACCGGAGACTTGGAGGCCAAAGACGTACGGCTTTGTTCAGAGACGCTTTGTACATTACGACACAGATCTGATCACTGCTGGTTCCTGTCAGACACCAGAATGCTGGCGCCGTTCCTAAATCCTTCAGGATAAAATCATCAGGGTTCTGGATGACTCTGTTTAAACTGTTGGAAATTGAGTTAATATTTAAACACACCTTTAATTGTGGAGCGTGAACTGACTGCGGCTCATTTCAACAACGTTAAACACAGTTTGCGGAGGGAACGGTGGCTGTGAAGGACCAAATTATGGCCACATTTTGGAGAAAAGAATCCATCTAGATTCTACAGACTGCCATCTTATTTGGGTCTAGCTGTTTACCATTCTAGTTATTGGCATGAAGTTTCTTTTTTTTAATTAGAAATATATCTAAAAGGACAAAAAATGGATCAGCAGCTTCACTTCATTTCACTTAAGTAGAGATTTTTCAGTGCCAGAAAAAACCCAGAGCTGTAATTTGTTGTCTGTCTATAATTCTCTACCTATGTTGTTTAAAGTACAGTGCATTAGAGGTTAATACCCACTAAATAAATGCATACACATCTGGACCATGTGATGGTCTACATGTTTTAAACGGTCTTGCCTGAGACACTTCCAAGCTTAGGGGGAGTTAGGCTGGTTTACACAAACTATTTCAGCTTTTCTTGTTGTTAAACATAATAAAACTAAATGAATAACCCTTTTATCAGGATTTCAGCTACATTGTAACTTATTATATTTGTTAAGGAGCATGCTATCAGAAATGACAGGAATGACGTCACTAGCTGCCTTTCCACTGAATTTAAAATCGCACAAATTGGAATGAAGCAAATTAGTTTTTCCCATAAACAAAATGTTTGCATTAGATGGAGGTGGTTTCTCAGCTGTTATCAAAATTAGTGTATTTCACAAAACTGCAATGGAAAGACTTTTTTCAAATGGTCAACAGCCAGATGTTACTACTGGCAGAAATGACAAAACAAAAGGAAGTGGTAAGAGGAGGATAACAAGGTGTGTTTTATTTATGATTTATCACATGAACAAATTTATTAAAGTGATTTTAACTGTATTTCTTACCTTATTGAAACACTGCTATTGCTAAATTGTGTTTTTTCAACATTGGCTGAATATCTACAAAGTTTTATGTGCGTTTGTAATGGAAATTTTAGGGACTTTTTTCATACCTAATGAGATCAAGACAAAACTTTGATACTTTATGCAAATGAATGTTATAGTTGCTGCTGAGTACATGAGTCCATCAGTTGGCGCTTCACACATGATAAAAGCAGAGAATCTTCATTAGTGCAGACAGAGAGTATTCTCAGTGAAACATGAGAAGAAAAAACGTCGGTCTTCAACATTTTGTTTAACATACGACGTTTCAGAGTTATAAGGCTTAAAAATGACATTAATCAAAAACCTTTTTAGAGATCAAGCTGTGTTTCCGACACTGCGAAATCCACAGAGATGACTGAGCACCATTTACTAAAAGCTGAGCACATGCCAAGGAAAATGGCAGATGCACAATCTGTAATCTGGGTTTGAAGACACCGACCATTTTATGAAGCTTTCACGTGTTTTCTAGGATTGTGAAATCCATTTGGCGATTTTAGTGACAGGAATATTTAAAAATTCTCCTCCCGGTTTCAGAGCTGCTGGATTCTGGTTGCTACATCAGCATCCTGTCTTTTTTTTAAACATTGCATCTTCATAAACAACCATGAAGATGGAGAGTTTCATGGGTGTAATTTATCATAATGGCAGATATGTATTCCTAACATCTTCTGTTTTTTCTACTCGGTGTGACTGCAAGGTGTGTTGCTGCTGATATGAGGTCTGTACGATCGACGCGTGCTTCCGCTGCGTTTTAAATGTTTTCCTAGATCCAGGAAAAGAAAGAGACAGCAGGCTGAAGCTGATGATGCTGTTTACCACAGGCACCTGGTGTACAGTCACATTAAAACTATGAGGTTCTACACACACCCCACACACACCACAGCGTCGTCAGCATGCTGCTGAGGTCTACATGAGAGCTGTTTGCATTGTGAGTTGGTTGGTAACTTTATTCCTCCTCTCTTGGTGTCCATCTAACCTGTTCTCTACATGATCATTGCACCGCTGATCGCTCCACCGGACTTGTCCTGTCCTACATCAGAATCCTTCTGCTGTTTAGTAATTGCGTTGGTTTCCTCTGTGAGAAAGCTAACAGGTTCTTTATCTCCTTCCTCTGTGCCGTGAGAGCAAAGATCCGGAACGAGGCGCGTGGTTTTGCCGAGGTTCCTTTTGGGAAGTGACAGAACTGAGACCAAAGTGAAAGACGGGAAGAAATCAGAGGGAAGATTACAGAGCAGGAGAAAAAACTAAAAATCCCACGCTCCCCGAGTAAACACGATCAGAGCTAGCAGAGAATAAAGGGCGCGTCTTGCTGTCTTTCCTGTCTCTGTGCGGCTCGGGGGAATTGGACCGGTGCGCCGTATCAGCCTGACATCAGAAAGTCTTCTGCGCTGCACATGCAGATGGAGGGGAGGAGAGAGGTGAAAGCGGAGCTTCGCAGACGGCGACAGCTGACGCCCGTACAGTCTCTGAAAGATTCTTGGGGGAGTTCTTCTCGTAGTCGTGGGAAATTGACTGTTTACAGTTGAAACCCGGATGTTTTGTGTGATGCAACAAAAGACAGCGTGTTGCTCATGACTTAATTATTCCAAAAACTCATTTTCTCGAATCAGAAAACAACAGCTCTTGAGCTGAGTACTCACCTTGAGTGGCAATGAAGTGGTTGGATCGCTGGTAACCCTGTGTGGGGAAAAAAAGGTAATAATTACTACAATATATAATGAGGTTTTGGTCATTGGTTGATAATCTCACGGCAAAACCTGATTTTGCTGATCTGTTCATGTTCATGTTCTGCTTCTCACCGGCAGGCCGCCTGTTGGAACTAATCTACTCTATCAACTGCACAAGGACGTCTGACCCACCAGAATTACTCTAGACGACCTTTAACGCTCTGGATGAGCGATCGCACTTGAATTGTAATGCACAGAGAAATGTCATTAATTCAAGTAGACACCTGATCAAAATCTCAAGACTGGGGGACAAAAAAAAGTAGAAAGATTTTCAATGTCAAGCTGGTGGTTTGAAACCGGATGTTAAGTAGAGCTTAAAAATGCCAAATGAAGAAACAGGAGCAACAGGAGTACATGAATACAAATGATAACTTATTTAAAACTACATTAAGGTTTATTTTTTAGCAGATGGTGTAAAGTTTAAGTCTGTAAGCCAAACTAGTCCCTAAAAACAGAAGTAAAACTGTTTAAAAAAGGACTTTATGGTGAGTAGTATCCCGTAGAATTTGCCTATGATGTACGGCAGTGAGGTTTTTGGTAGCACCGTTGCCTAGCAGGGTTTGAATCCTAGCCTGGAGTCTTTCTGCATGTTCTTGTTCATGCGTGGATTCTCTGTAGGTACAATTTCACCATTTACCTGTACATATAAATTGAGTTTGGAGGGTTGTGTGTCTCTAAGCTGCCATGGTTTGGACTGCTGGCCTTTCCAGGGCCAGCAGTCCAAGCACACCAACTGCTGTCTGCCGTGTTGTGTTTAAGGACCTTGTTTCCATCTGTTCCAGGTGAGGAAATTGGTTTTTATTCTGTTTTCCGTGCCTAACTTGGCTGTTTTTGCGAGGTGTACTTGGTTGGGGATGACAGCTGCTTTGGCAGCTTTAATGCGACACTACTGACATCGCCATGGATGATTTTGTGGACTCCAAATTGCCGAAGGCCGTCCGCAAGAAAGAACCCCCAATGGCCACTGGAGATAGTCACCATCTCTGTCACAAACCTGGTCAGATAAGCAGGTGTAGACAATGGAAGGATGGATGCCTCCCTACTGGAGGGACGATGGAGGTCCCTACATTCTCTCGATGTTGGGAAATCTAGAGAATGTACAGTCTGGACCTGAGGTCTACGTAAATGAGGACTCTCAGTCAAAAAATATGTGTAAGACAGGGGTGCCATCAGTTCGGCACAGGTTGTTTCGTTTTGACTTTTTTATAATAATGTGATTTCCTGTCTATTCACTGATAAATAAAGACCACTAGAGCCTTACCCTAACACTAACCCTTTACCTGGATTTTCTCTGGTCAATTTTAACAGGCCAATCAGTGAACCGAAGGAGAAGTTGTGAATTTCTGCAATGTTTTAAAATGATAGTCTGCCTGCAGTTTTAACAATGGCAGCAGAGGAAGTGAATGAAGCCGTTCAGTCAGTGTTGGTCACACTTCCAAACATTGACTTAACATGTCGTCTCGTTTGGATCAGGACTTCCCTCTTCAGAGGAGGGTGGTTGTTTACAGTGCAGGCCATTTCTGGTAAGCTTCACAGCGTGGATCTCACACATTACGCACATCGTGTACAAATGCTAGAGATTAGGTAAAATGTAAAACTTTCAGAGGCCACGCCTCCAGGAAGTAATCGTTTCTCCCCACAACATCCTTTTTAAGGATATTGGCGCTTAAAAAGGATATTTTCCATTATTGTCCATTGTCCATTATCTCAAACTTCTGTTGAGATAATGGACAGTCCTGAGTTTAAAAGCAGCTCTCAGTAATTTGACTGCTGTGTCTGTTTTGTATCTCCTTTCCGTTTCTTCTTTGCGCATTTTGAAAGTCAAACTCACAGCCTGGTTATAAACCACCAGCATGAAATGCAAATACTTGTAATTCCATCTCCGCTCTTCAGATTTAAAAAAACAGTGCATGGTTCTCCGCCTCGGGTCATAACGTATGCAGAGGGCGAGATGCATCTCTAAAGTGTGCCAAGTCTCGCCGGAGCCGCTGATTAGAGCGCCGCTGACAAGTGAGGGATCTTCAGCCTGGGGACTAACTCCACCTGAATGGCACTGACTGATTGGGCTGTCTCCTCCCTGCTCCACTTCACATTACTGAAATTATGATACAGTATGCAAGGAAAACAGTAGGTGTGTTCCGTGTGGCAAATGCAGAGCTGGATCCCTCATGTCCAGATAGAAGCACCATCTCTATTAATAATTAAAAGGCATTCGCAGAAACCCGTGTGCACATCTCCACCACACCGCATCGCAAATGACATTCCATCAGCGCCATGCCGGGGAAAGAAGAGCAGACTGATCGGCGTCTTTGTGAAGGAGTGCAGCTCTCTCTATTCCCACGGGGCATCTCTCGCCTCGGAGTTTCTCAGAGGTGATCGGTCTCCTGCCTGTCACCGTGGCAACCATATTTTCCAACAGCATACAAGTTGATGAAGCAACAATAAAGAATTTCCAATAGATTGATGAGGATAAGAGGTAAAGCATGGTATATGGTGAACGCAAAAAATATGTAAAAAAGTGAAAGAGAAACTAACTAAAAAAAAATTTTTCTTTGCTTGGTGATCAGGTGGTCTGGCTGCAGCAGCTTGATAGGCTCTCATGACCGCAGAACAACTCGGGTACCTGGAGAAATCTGAGTCGTTTTCACTGAGAGCACAGGAGAACGTCAGGCAGAGTTCTAACGTCTCTTATTCTGAGCAGAACTAAATGGGAGAACCTGCGGGGTCCAACGCAGCGCTCCGAGTTTAAACAGATCCACAGAAACAGCGACAGCAGACATGAAAGACCGCCGGAGCTGAAGGACACACTACAAGGAAATCTCCCCACAAATACACACACCTATTATGTCCAAGCTTATTGATACTTGTTTTCAGTTTCCAAAACACCTCAATTATTTATTGTTATTAAACTAAAAGGGCCTCCTGGGGAGATGTTTGTGTGGATGGAGAGAATTCCACCTCATCAAGAATTCTGTTAGAAAATTCACCCAAAAAAATCTGTTGTAGTTTAAATGTGTACACAGCTTTGACTATTATACAGCATCTGTTCCCCGTCACAAAGACAGAATATGAAACATGACTTCACATTTCCTTAGAGATTTCATGGCGCAAGTAACAGGAAACGTCTTTCATCAAGTCAAACTAGCTTTCAGTAGTTTGTAGCAGAGATCACGCTAAACCTTTATGCGGTCCGTCGTTTGGACTAACGGCGTCAAACAAAATTCTATCATCTATTCTTACACGTGTTTTTGAAATTACATTTAATTGTTTTTCATTTTTATTCTGTTTGCTTAAAATTCAAGAAGCTGAGCAGATAATCCACATTGTGTCATCATCAAGCTGAGTATACTTAACATTTTCTCTGCACTGACAAAAGTTTTGAAATCAGGGAACATTTCAAGCAAG
The DNA here is from genome assembly GCF_002775205.1 of Xiphophorus maculatus. Taxonomy (NCBI): domain Eukaryota; kingdom Metazoa; phylum Chordata; class Actinopteri; order Cyprinodontiformes; family Poeciliidae; genus Xiphophorus; species Xiphophorus maculatus. Next base: position 27,009,421 of record NC_036455.1, on the reverse strand, counting down.
AGTTGGCAAGACTCTGATCGTAACCTGGTTGTGCAAACCCTGCCCTCAGCGGGAGGATCATCCCGCCGCAGCGGTTCAGCAGCCCAGAGCTCACTGTCAGCTCTCAGTGTCCAGATCAGAGATGGAACTCTGACGGATGTTTTTCTCATATTGATTGATTTAGTGACCTCCTCTATGTTCTGTGTATGTTAAGTTGGAACTGTCTGAACCAATTCTTCAGGTGTGCGTAATCTGTCAAACTGACGGATGGCGGTCAAATTTTTCTGTCACCATTTATAAACCCCATCAAAGACGGAACATATTTGGTTAATGTGACGCCTGGTTTGGACATGCTGCAGACCCCTGGTCCTGAAATCTGTGACCATATCAGACTCCCTCTAAAGACTCTAATAACTGTCTATGTTAATAGTTCAAACACCAACTATACCTTAGTATGCATTAATACACAGAGTGGAAACAGTCTTGGCATTAACACAGAAACCAACGTCCACAGTCCTTATGTGATATGTTTCTGCACTCAAACATATCATGTTTTAGTCATATTATTGATACAACTATCTTTTGTAACATTGCCATCCTAATTTACAAGTGCCAAAATTTTTTATTGCAGTCTGGTATTACTAGAATCCCTCAGTGGCAGAGGTAGAAACAGGGACAGTAACTGCATTTCCGTCAACCATAAAAGTGCGCAAATTGAAATTCCGAAAATAAATTTAACTAAAACATGTCCAATTTAAAAATCTCATGTTTTCAATCAAATAGTTTTTGCACTTGGTGAGGTGGGCTTTTTTTCAGTCTTGAAATAATGTATTTTTGCAAAACTGTAATGGAAGCACTTTTTTCACATCACACAAGTCACATGATCAACAGCCGGCTGTTACTACTGACAGAAACCACAAAGAAGAGGACAGGAAGTAATAGGAGGAAGATGGTTTTTTGGGAAAATGTACAGCTGGCTCCTTTAGAGCTCTCACAGCATCACAGTTCAGAAAAAGTTGTGTCATTCCAACGTGTTGAATCCATAAATCTTCTGGAAAATTTTCCCAAAATGCTGCATACATAGCCGCTCCCAAGTAGGCGGGGCTTTTTCCTCCAACTGAGTGAATGAAACGCCAACGTCTCCTCTGATCGGCTGAAAGATGATGAGCGTTAGCCCCAAGACTGAATTCTGTTTTTTGGACAAAGATTTGTGCACATTTTTGATGGAAACAAAGCTAGTGTTTATAAAGAAGCTAGTATTTGTAAATGTAGTTTAAACAGCACAAACCCAACACCTACGTGACAAGAAATGATAAAACAAACAGCAGGAAAATCTGAAAAAAATAAAAATCACCTCACGTTTACCCACTGATATGCCAGCTAATTAATAATGTTTTTAACGTTTTCATCTCATTTCAAATAGAGTAGAGTTAAAACAGAAAAAGGGTTAAGTGTTAGATCTGGTTGTGTTCTCCATGAGCCTCCAGCTGGTTAGGATTCATAAAGCTGCTCTTTCTTAGCCTGAGAGAAACTTTGTGCCGTAATAAAATCAGTTTGATGTTCTGAGTACTTTCTGAAGGAACCCGTGCTAAGCATGCAGTATCTTGCTAAACTAGCTTAGCATGACTTTGCCTTCAGACAAACTGTAAAAACAGAGGGCTCAGATTGGAGGCTCCATTGACATGTAGAACATTTAGTACACCCCATAATCAAACTGGTCTGAAAAAGAGCGATATTAGAAGCTATATATAGATTTCAGAATATTCCCAGCTTACATATAAGGAGGTCAGTTATTAGCTGACTATCAAAATCTTTGTTCCTTCTTTGTCGTTACATAAAATCTACATTCAGATGTCGAGAAAATAGTTTTAATCACAATGCATGGCCCAAAACATGCATAGTTTGTATGGTAGTTTCTAATCATTTTGAGGAGTAAAGTTATGAAACTGAGCAATGTTTTTATGTTTAAAGGAAATAAAACAGCTTTCAAGTAAGAACCACAACAAAAATATGACAATAATCCCACAGATTATTTTGTGTGACATTAGGATGAAACCCATGTGTTTTTCTCAAATTATTTATCATCATTTTTCAATCAATGAAAAATGATGACAAAGTGGTGGCGTCTAATTTTAAATCTCATCTAAACCAACCTGAGATGAGATGGAGCCAATGAGCCGAGTTTATGTCCCAGCAGCTTCATAGTTTGGAATGAGCCCAAAGTAGAAAGATATTAACACTAAATATTTGTTTTCACAAATCGTATTACAATATGAAGGATCTTTGGATCCTAAAGGTTTCAGACCGTTGGTCTGAGACATGCATGCACACTGATGAAAACTGTTTTGGAGTTAACCGATATTATAATTTCATATTTTTATTAGCTAAAATGCTCAGACTGGTGAGTCATTGATGCTGATTTAACTCACAACTGTCAATAAAACCCCGGGTACAGAACAGGCGGCGGTGAGGATCCTGTGGGTAGTCAGAACTCCAGCTCCCATTTCTCATGATAACATTTGATGGTTTTGGACCCTAAACCTGGCTAAATCCTTCATTTTCTGTTTTTCCAACATCCAGCATCACTGAAGATATTTACGGTGCCTTGTGTGACTCAGTGCATGTCTGAACATGAGCGTTGACTTGACCTAAGATTTTCTCCTCTTTTGCTGCACTTTCTGCAATCTTAAAGGACCTCTGGGTGAGCACGTCTCCATCAGCAGAAGATGGTAGAGACAGAGACAGCTGCAGTCACAGACATGCTAAGGCTTAGGAGCTCAAACCAAACAAGGACAAGAAAATCTGCTGCTGCCAGGAAGAAGCAGTGGAGAGGGATGGAGGGATGAGGAAAGAGAAGAGAAGCAAGGTACTTACTTCCCTGTTTATCCGAATCTAAGATGGCAAGAAGATTGAGAATCAGAGGAGCAGGAAACAGAGAAAGAGAGAGAAGAGAGTTAGGGAAAAGACCAGAGCTAGTTATTATGATCACAGATCAGGAAACGTGTGATGAGACGGCCACAGAGGAACTGCGAAGAGGATGTTGTTCAACTTTGGTGTTTGAAGAAAACCTTTTCTTAGAGTTACTGCTAAAAAAGCAACGGACAGAAAGAAGAAGGTGGTTTAATACTTTATGGGAAGAGCCAATGTTTACAGCATCGAATGTTCTGCCGTTTGTGTTAGCATGTCATCAACCAGCCATTTTTAAAAATTCACAAATTGTTGGAAGAAGTTTTTTTTCATAAATGTTTTGATCTTGCTATTTATCCATGACTGTGTTCTTAGTAAAGCCACTCCACTGAGGAACAATCCCACAGCAGAATTCAGCCGGAAGGATTCTTTGTCAAAACACAAGGAAGTCTAGTCAAAGGAAATTCCACATCACTTAAACAATTAAAGGGTAGATTTATCAGCAGTCTATCAGTCAATACTTAGTGTAGAATTGGCTCTGTATTGGTAGCATCATGATTCTGCATATCACTGTACTGGGACAGGTGACCCTGGAGCTTATTGAACACTTTTGGATATCAAACATATCTTGTTGCCAGTAAATGTCAGTAGATGTGAAACTGTGAATTATCCAGAAAACTATTCTGTGACGTGTGAGTTTATAGGGAAAATCAAAATTCTATGTGGTGACAGAAGACACAAAGCCGTAATGGTGGCATGCTTTTGTTTGCTGGTGACTGAATGAGACAGCAGCTGCGTTTCCATTACAAACATATGTAAATCTTTATCTGTATTCTGCAAGTGTAAAAAGAAAAGCACAATTTCATATTTGTGGTGTTTCCATTAAATAAGAAGCTTTAGGTTGATGGTGTTATGTGTCCATTTACAGAATTTAGAGAACAGATGAAACACAAAGACATTGGAATCTATCAGTCTAGAAAAAGCTACAAAACCATTTTCAAAGTCTCTGAGACTCCAGTGAACAACAGTGAGAGCCGTTAGGCCCAAATGAAGAAAACATGGAGGTGAAGTTCTCAAAAACACTCCCTTGGCCAAAACATCCAGAAGCACTGCAGGCCTCACAAGTGCCACCTGCAGGTCAAAGGTCATCATTTAACAGTATATCTCCATCAATATTAGAGTTCCATGTCCAAAACTACTGGTGACCAAAGAGACCACACTGGGTCATTTCACATTTGCTAAAAAAAAAAAAAAAAAAAAAATATATATATATATATATATATATATATATATATATATATAAAGAAAGATGAAAATTCCACATGTTGCTAAACATGGTAGTGGTGGTGTGATGGCCTGGGACTGTTCCATGTCTTTAGGACCTGGATGACTTGCTGTAATAGAAGGAATCAAAAAGAAACAATCTCTGAAATCCAGAAGGACAACATCCAGACCTCACTTTGAGACTAAACTCAAGCTTAAGTAATACAAGCTCACATAAAAAAAGTTGTCTAGTCAAAGTCTGGACTTAAATCCAACTGAGGTGCTACGACATAACCCTGAAGAAGATGTCCATGTAAAAAAAATAAAAAATAAAAACCTCCAGTGAGGTTGAATTGAAAATAAGTCTCCAAATAAGAGAGGCTGAAAATTCCTCCATAGTGACGCAAAAAGCCATCCTAAACCTAACACCAACATGGTGTTAGGTTTAGGGCCAATCATCTGTCTACGTTTTAGCTTACACTTTCACCAATACGTTACTGCTCTGTGAATTACTTCAGCAGCAGTATCTGTTTTATATCTGCTATCCATAGCTTGTTTGAAGATGAGTTCAGCTGGGAGTTACAGCTGGCGTCGTTTTGGAAAGACTAACAGTCTCAAAAACGTTGCTGAGGAAGACGAGGGAGATGAGGATACGCTGAAGATGAGTATGTTAAGGATTTCCAACTGACAGAGCTGAAGAGCCAAAGGAAGTGTGTGTGCTCCATCAACCTGTTTCAGTGTGCTGCTAGCTTGAGTCAGGTTATAATTCATGCAAATTCATGCTAAATACATTTCTCTCACCACTGGAGCATTTGGCCATGACTGTACATAAATTCCACTATGAGTACATTTTAAATCGTGTTTATCATTTACAGCTGACTGTTGTGTCTAAACGTGGTGCTGCAGATGACCTGACGCCACATCGATGGTACAGTTTGTAGTTTGGGAAAACTGGCATTAGCCAAACCTGTTACACTGACTTCTCTTCATATTGGTGTAAATAGAACCAGCATTAAATAAGCACAGAACGTTTGGCTGTTCCAGGCGTTTTCTAAGTCTCAACTAGTCTGTGACTGAAGAAACTTGGCAACGACTGTGGTTCATCAGTCAACTAAATGTCTCACTAAAATGTTCGTTTTCTGATGAACAAGAGGGGAAAGCAGCAGACCAGCACAATTCAGCCTCGGTCTTTTCTGTACATAATTTGGAGCTGTTGATGTCGATGGCCAATTAATTACACAAAGGTCCTTGGAGCCTTCACTCTAATGGAGCACTTACAGACCACTCAAGGGGAATAAGGAGGCCACGCTAAACACGGTTTTCTCTCCCTCGGCTCTTCTGCCTACTTTCACTTTTTTTTTTTTTTTCCCTGTTTGACAATAAGAGAAAAGGCGTTCAAAGATAACAAGAAGCTGCTAAAATTTCAGCCCCCTCAGTCAATAACCGGAGAACAACACCGAGTTGTTTTCAGGTTCCTGTTATGAGGGAGAAGTAAAACTCACAGCCTGAGCTGGAGATGCTTTTGACTGTCGTTATGCAAAGGTTTCAGACTGGATCACCAGAGGGGTTCAAACCAGGGTTACAATAGTTTTTCATTATATCTTAGTTTTATTTTGTTGTGACTTTTTATTTGTCTCATTCAGTTAAGGTGCGTTCACACCAAACGCGTTATGCGGGTGAAAAACGTGTCCGACGCTTCAAGTTGGACGTGTTTGCACTTTGAATGCAGATGCGTGACATTTTGCTCTACACCTAGCGCTTCACGCATCAGGCACGTCTGGTTTACATTCAAGTCTATGTGGAAAAAATAGCTCTAACTGTTGTTTGCCACTATCTGTTGGATGTTGGACGCTTGAAACGCGCCGCTACGGGCCTCCACATCGACTATGAATGTAAACCCGATACATCTGATGCGTGAAACACGTTTGGTATGAACGCCCTAATTAGTTTGAATTAGTTTTTATAGTGTGTTTGCTAGTTTTTATTATTTATTATTAGTTGAATACTGTTTAGTTTTAGCTTGGTTTAGATTTTATTATAGCAGCAGTTTTAGTTTTTTCTAACTTTGGTTCATTTTCAGGTACAGAAAGATCAAAGTATTGCATTATGTATACATCCGTTGGGTAATGATTACTCAACAGAATAAACCATTTTTTAAAAATGTGCTTGTTGGAGTTTTCATCTAACTTTTGCTGTCACCATTTCGTGGACTAAATGTCACCATCAGGAGTATGGAGAGCTGACAGCTGACGTAAACTGCTTGTGTGGGAAAAAAAAAACATTTCACATTAATTTGAAATCTAATAAATAGATTCATAAATACAAAAATGAAGGATCTTCAGTATGTTTTAGTTTTTAAACAAATTACTTATAGTTTATCCCCATTAATTACTGTTGTTTTTATTTATTTAATTTAAAGAAAATGTTTTCTCAATTTCAGTTTTGGTTTTTTAGTTAACTTTGATAACCTCGGTCCAGCTTGACGCTGGCCGGATCCGACCCGGATCTGGAAGCGGAGCCGCGTTCGGGCCCCTGCTGCTTCACTGCAGCCACGGGGGCGAGTCACGAGGCAGCGCTGCTCTGAGCTTCTGGGCTCCTGTAGGATGTTTGGACTCTGTGTGATAACATCTGAGCTGAAAGCCCACATACGCTGGAGCAGAAATATACCGACCGTCGTGCCGTGGGAACAGGACGGCTGAGACCAGCAGCGTGCGGAGGAGTGGGGTGACTGGTAAAGCAGTGGGGTCAACCCTTACAAAAAGAGAAGAAATTAGGAATTCAACTTACGTCTATGTAGTTGGCATTGACATAATCTGAGCTGGGGTCTGCCAGCAGAGAGTGGAGCTTGACTCGATGCCGATCAGCTGGAATGAAGGAAAACGAGGGTTAGTTTGTGTTTCTGTCTGCTTTTCCATGTGTGCCTTATTTTGTTTTTTACTCTGGTTTCCTGTTAGCATCCAGTCACATTGAAACATATGGACACATTGTTAGCACTCTGAGTTAGCGCTCCAACTGTTGATGGGTTTAAATGCTGTTTGTTGTTGTTCAACCTTCTTGTTGTTCCAATTTCTCTTTACTGTATGATTTGTATTTAATGTTTGGGAACCCTTTCACGTTTCTGTCTAATGCTCACACTAGCTGAATTTCTGTTACAAATCTTAGTGTTTTTTCTGGTAATGTCAAATAAAACACAATTTCGCAATTGTGGCATATCCATTAAATGACATTAAAATCACATGTGAATAAGCTTGTTCACATTATAAGTCATTAACCCTTCCAGACCGAGTGGAGCCAAATCTGTAGTACCGTAATTCTGCCACATTTTGCACTATCTGAAAAATTCCAACGGTTTCTGAAAGGGGCGACGTTGTGCTTCCCAGCCAATATCGAGTTATTATGGTAATTTCACCCCCACCGAAGCAGGGAGTGAAATTAATCTGACGGGCATTCTTATAACAGATGGTAAATTGCAAAAACAACTTGCTAGGTATTGAAAGTTCCAGTTGTTATGGATAAATGGGCAAATATATTTAGTCACAGAACATTTAAAGAACTGCGTGCAATTAAGATAAGCAAAAATATTCAGGAGGAGATTTGAAATTTTGGACATAAAGGGTTAAAAATCAAAGGATGGAAACAGTAACAGGAGATATATTCAGAATTCAGCCATGGTTCTGGCGCTCATTATCTATCAGCCAATCAGAAGAGACGTCAGTGTCTCATTCAGGCATTGGAGCAACAAGACCCGCCTACTTGGGAGTGGCTACGTATGCAGTGTTTTAAGGATAGTCCAGTCGTCCGTTTTACAGTACAGCTATGGATTCAACACGCTGATTTGATATTAACTAATTGGCGATTTCATTTTGAAGCCATATCACCCAGTCCTACAAAGCATTGTCAATGATGGCAGAGTAACTCTACTTTAAAAGCTACGTAACATCATGGCTGCCGGGGCCAGGCCTCTTCCTGCCGAGTTTTACTCACGGCTAAGCAGGCTGTCGTGTCGTCCTTTGGTCTTGTCTTTCTTCTTGGTGGCATCCCAGCCATCGAAGAAACTCTGCAAAGTCAGAAATTACAATTAAGATTACAGTGTTACTGCTAATAAACCACTGCTCAGTGAAAAACAAACACCTGGGGAAAGGGTTGCCTTCAGTCTACTTATGTCTTCTAATAATGACTTTGATTTTACAGGGAAAAAAAAGATAAAAGTAACAACAAACCCAACATGATGTGTCTTTGAAACACCTTGAAAGTCGCAATTAGACGGAGTTTGCTAATGCATTGCTGAGCGCTACCCCAAAGTCTGATTAGCTCCTGAATTAAAGCCTCTTGCCAAGCCATCAGCAGACATCTGCCACAACACATCACAGAGAGGCTGAGGCTGCGCTCGCCCTCATTCGGCATGCAGAGACAGGCGCGCTGCTTAAACAAGCCGCCGTTCTGGAATACCTTGGAGGTCCGCTGCTGTTTACAGTATACGGCTTCCATCGACAGAATCTGCTGCCGCCGCAAAATGAGTCACTGGATCTGGTAAGAAGCCGAGGATGAACGGCACAAGATGAAAACCGCGAGTATTAAAGCTTTGCACCTGGAAGAGAGTGATTTAAGACCCGCATCGTTTTCTTTTGCATTTAAACTCGTTGTTTAATCTCCCTGCTTTATGGATAACAGTAAACTGGACCAAGAGATCAGAGAGAGCTGGGTAATGCAAGCTGATGTGAGAACTATACCAGCCACTAATGGATGCAGGTCATATTTCAGTTAATATTAATTACCAGAGAAACATTCATATACAAACCGAGGATTTTTGTTTAGCAGCAGCACTTAAGTGGAAATGTGTTTCACTTTACCCCTTTCTCTCAGATAAACCTTTTAGAAACAGAGAGGTGGCGGCTCAAGTAGAAACAGTGGACCTCCACCGATCTGCCAACGTTTCTGTAGAACACACCTCCAAAGATTCAATGATTTGCAATTTTTTTGTAGAGAATATCTAAAATATTCAATAGAAAATGCAAATAAATAGAATAGAAATAGAAAAAAAAAAACTTGTGAAACTTGCTTGTCAAACAAGATGGTGGCCTTGGCCGTGCTGACATCACTCTGAACGCAGCCTGGTAAAAACCAGCTGCTTGTTCTACGAGTTGCTTCATTCAGAGGGTCTGGACTCTCTTAACAGCTGCTTCCTGGAGGCGTGGCCTCTGTCGAAGACTTATATTTTACCCAATCATTAATGTCTGCCTGTGATGTGCTGTAAGCAACAGTCCTTAACTGCACAGAGAGAAGTGTTAATCCAAACAAGGCAGCTGTTAACATTAATTCAATATTTAGAAGCGTGACCAACACAAACTGAACGGCTTTGTTCACCTCCTCCGCTGCCATCGCTAAATTCTACAGGCAGACTGTAATTCTAAAACGGAGCCGGAAATCAGGACCATCATTCACAACTTGTTCTTCTGTTCGCTGATTGACTCAGTCGAAACTCTACCAAAGAAATCCAAGTGACTGGGAGAAACCCCCCCGGAGAACTGAAGGGAGATGAGAATCAAGTGAAAATGTGTAGGAAGACAATGGCCATTCTACTCTGAAAAAAATTTAATCTGTTACTGGTCATTATCTTCTGCCTCATTGGTGTATACTGTCTTCAGTGTCACTCACTGAAAAGCAAAACCTAATGTTACCTACAGGTGACAACTTTAAGTGTCAGTTTAAAGATGCATTGTGTAACGTTCATAAAAAATATGTTTTTTACATATTGGTTAAGATTATTCTGTTGTGACAGTATAATCTGTAAAAGAAAAATCAAGCTAATTCGTCTTCTCCCAGCACTCCCAGTACTAACTTCAAAAATACAGCGCTGAGTCAGAAACAACCAATCAGAGCCAGGAGGAGGGTCTTACCGTTGTCAATCACTCTCATGCTCACACCTCCCTCTCCGTTTACCACAACATTGCCTGCCACAAATGCTAAAGCTAGTTAGCGTAGTTACCAATGACGGCGGATAAACGTTTTTCTTGTAACGGTAACAGTTTAGGGTTATCATTGTAACCTTAAGCTGTTTCTCCACCATTAGCACATTGAGCAATAGTAGCTCAGAGAGGAGGCGGAGGAGATGGATCTTTTCACAGATGGTCTCTCATGTTATACTGTCACATCATTGTGACAGTATATAAGATATTTTTACTAAGATATTTTTGTAAAAGATATTTTTGTAAAACTTACACATTGTAGCTTTAACCACTTCCAACCAATAATTGTGATTTCTGGCTTCGTTGTGGTGCATCCTTGATATAATATTTTATCTAAATACTTCCTGTTTGGAAGGAATCCAGAGATCCTTATAAATACTGTAACCCCTCCCGCCCCCCTGCCACCGCCCCACACAGGCCCCCGAGGGCCCTCGCCAGACGTCTGCTGATCAATGGTCAATGGCAGAGCCAGCCGGCCCCGGTGGGGAATAAGGGTTATGAAGTCTGACAGCAGAGTGCTCGCTGATCTCCTTCATCTTGTTTATTTCTCCAGGCGATGGGAAGCTAGAGTGCCGAGTTGAAAAAGCGACCCATATATTGATTTTGTTAGCGGGAAATTTGCCGGGCCTGCGAGGGACGGCTTAATGAATCGAAAAAGTGCATCTCGCTCTCCGGCAGGTGGAGGTGCGAAAAAGACTCATCACAACTGTTTGATCTGGAGGACTGCAGATAATAGCAGGCAGAGAGAGAAGCAGCAGGTGTGACTTTGGAAGGCGCAATTAGTCCACACAGGGACACACCACGCAGGAAACCCAACACTAATGAGGGAAACTTAACTTTTCCTGATTGCTCATGAATGAATAAAGAAGACGCTGTGTGATTGTTTCTGCTTGTTTTTCTCGCTGTAGTTGTCGGAGAGCGGTGAAGGATCGTCCTGCACGCGCGCTTGAGCTGCTTGGCCATGGAAATCTGAGTGTTCTTGAGCAGTCGGAGCTTACACAACAGCCTGCAGGGCTCAGCGCAAGGTCTTCGCCGGCAAACTGGCGAGCTCAGCTGTTCAAGGACCCGGCTTCATGGAGTTTGTCTTAAAAATGCTCACAAACAAAACAAGAAAACAAACTGTTGTGGCACTGGAGGCCATGCGCATTTCTCTCGTCCAGAACTGAAGAGAATCAACCAAGACCGGAGGTGCCGTTCAGAGCAGATACAATCCATAGCAAAAGTATTCTTGTCCCTTGAAAATGTTCAACATTTTGTGAGCTTACAGCCACAGAATGTTGGTAGGGATTTACGTGACAGGCCAACACAGGGCAGTGCGTATCTGAGACGTGGTGAGAAGTTCACGCATTTTTTACAAATCAAAATCTGATAAATTTGACGTGTGGTGTCCCAATTCAAAAGGATTCTCGTCGTGTCGTCGTTTCTGATGGATCCCCCGTCAGAAACAACCAATCAGAGAAAAGAGAAGGGGCAATCATGCTTGTGTACTTGTTGCTCAATGTGCTAATGTCAGAGAAACAACTTACTGTCACAGGAAAACTGTTTATCACTGTCATGAGTGGCTAAACTAACTAGCCTTTGCACAGCCAAGTCCCAGGATGACTGAAGATGTTCTCGGCGTGATTTGGGGAAAAATGAGAGTGAAGTTCACTTTTTGTTTTACTGTCCTTTGTGCTTGAGGTTGAGAAATGATTTACTTACTAAAATACTTGATGTTTATCCAGATTTCTTTTATTTAACTGATGAGGACAAAATGTGTTATTTATTGAAGTATTTTGTGTTTCAGTTAGCACGGTTGATTTTGAAGGCCTGACGCCTTAGAAAGGGAACACTTTTTGTTTAAAGAATATTTATGTCTGTCTTGTGAGCCTATATGGGTTGGGCACCTGTGAAAGGGTGAATGACACATATGAAAATAAAGTCCGTCCGTCCATCCATCGCACACTCCATTGGGATGAACTAGCTGTAGCGCATACACGAGAGTGGCTGTCAGCACTAAGACCCTCCTCCTGGCTCTGATTGGTTGTTTCTGTCTGAGCGGTGTGTTTCTGCAGTTAGTACTGACAGCTCTGGGAGAAAACAGAAAAGCTTGACTTTTTTTTTCCCAGATCATCTGTCTTCCCTTGCCTCCCGCTTTACCTCGTACTCCTGCTTGAAGCCGTATCCCTCGGACGTCTTCATCTGGTTGATGTGCTGAAGCAGGTCGGCGACCCTCACCGCCGGGTGGAGCTGACCCGTGTGGTACGGCGAACTCTTCCTCCGACAGTGGCGCTGCGGCGAGCCTCCCAGCAAGCTGCTGGACTCGTTGACCGAGCTACGCTGCTCATCTGGCAACACACAGAAATCACACTGCAATACAATCTTTTATTTTATTTACATCCACGCAAATAAGAGAAGGCGGCAGCAGAGGGAGAGGGAAGTCAATGTTTCTGAAGGGATGGCTGAGTGGAATATTCAAACAGACAAGAGACTTCTCTGCTGAGAGCACCATGTGTCTTGGCAGAGCAGATTGCATGCATGCTTGGAAGTAAACAAAGCTGAAGGTCAGGAAGGAGGGAGCTGCTTTGTCTCCAGACAGTTTTTTCTCGAGAGCGCCCCATATGCTCCTCGCCGCCGCCTTACTTCGAGCGTTGCAGCCGTGGGCGTCCATGAAGGAGTGAGCCATCCTCTCGTCCTGCTGGAGGGTGCTCTGCTCCGTCAGGCTGCAGTCCAGCGGGCTCAGCTTCCGGCTCTTCTCCTGCCTGTAGGACATGGCCGCCTTGTTTATGGCCACCTTCTTCCTACTGCAGAGACCCACGCAGAGCGGTGGGAGGACAGAGAGACGTAACAGAAGGAGGCCAGCAAAGAAGGGAAAGAAGATTGAGTGTAAGACAGGGGAAACGAGATAAGGAGGACAGGAGGGGTGGGCTGTGAGGAGATGACAAATTATAGTGAGAGAGGTGGATAAGGGGAGAAAAGATTGAAATTGCATGGGGGGGTGAGATCAGATAGCAAGAAATGGTCTGTGGGTCTGGAAGAAGGTAGAGGTGGTGTGTACAATAGCATAGGGTGGGGGTGGAGGGAATGCAGGGGGGCAGTAATGCTTTTTTCCTCTCTAGTACTCCGGGGGCTACGAGGGACAATCAGGGGGAGGGTGGAGAGCAAAGGGACAGAGGAGTAACTTACGGGTAGTAAGGGTAAGAATAGAAGTCCCTTCTGATTAGCGTGAAGGAGAGACAGAGAGTGAGGAGAGAACAACAGGAAGAGAGGTGATTATGGTTCATCCAGATGGGCATCAACTAAGAAATGAAGAGTTTGTCTGAATGCCGCTGAACGATGTGTTCGCAGTGACTCTAGGTATTAAAGGGAAGCCTCTGATATGTGGAGCAGCTCTGAACCTCCCACAGAGGGGTCCAGACCATCGGCTACTCAAACAATCACCAATTTTAGGTATCAAAAACACAAATAGAAACTGTGACCGCCCCCCAACATAAACGGTCATGTTCGGCGGGAACAGACGCAAAAGGTACAACCACGTACTGGTGTGGCGCAGGAAACTACTCGGCTAGAAATGGTGTTTGCTGTTTTGTAGGCGACAGTGAGATTTTGAGAATCGGTCACAAAGACACACAGCAGCCAGGCTGACGCTTTGTGACACACTGACAGGTGGCTGGCGTAATGGAGAAAAAACGGGGCTACATGTCCAACTAGCTCATCAAACAAGCTAGCATCCATTCAGATTGTGGGAAATGAAGGAATTATTTGTGAGAACTGTAGGCAATCGGTTCGCTCAGCAATAAAACCTCAACTTACAGTATGTGGGAGTATGTTGGAACCTCTGACTGTAATGGGTGCAACCAGTTATGGACTTGAGAATACGGGAAGCAGTTATGCGACAGCTGCTGTTGAAAACTACTGTAAGAGGTAAGAGCGGCTGTGGGGGACGGGTATGGGGAGCGTACTGACTGCAGAGCCTGAGACACAAGCACTGGGAGTCAGTGGTAAACCAAATTAAAACCAGCCAGTCAGACCAGATTCCTTTCAAAAAACACATGAAGGTGTTTCAGTCATGACTTAAAGTGTTCTGTGAAACAGGCTTTGTTTAAACCTAAGAGCGCCGTTTCAACTCAGTCTTTAAAATAATTGGAGTCTTTAAAAACTAATCAAATACGGCGTCGATTCATGACATTTATTAAATTGTAAGATGGAGAACTCGCTGTATGATTTTTAACATTTTTTTTTGCAATATGGCTATGCTTGGGGTCTGATTTAGTATGTCTGAAAGATCACAGATAGAAATTGAAAACAAAGTTGTTTTTTTGTACTTATTCAGTCTTTTAAGGGAAGCCTTACAAGCCTAATATTTCCAATTTTATGGCATATAAAATGAAGCTTCAAAATATTTTACAAGAGTCTAGGGCGACCTTAAACCCTCCGCATTGCTCTAAATAAATGCATCGGTATCAAAAATATGCTTGGCGTAAACTCTGCTCCCCTGTGTTTGTGAATGTGTGTATATGGGGCGGTGATGGAGGTGGAGAGGGGAAAGGGCTTTTCTGGTTTTTCACCCAATTATAGCAAATGCAGTGACTGTACATGCAGAAAGGCCTAATCTTTTGGCTAAATATAAACATGGCTGCTGAATCTTATCAGTCGCTGCCTCCTTCTAAACACTCCTTATTCACTCTCCCTCCGTCCAGAGAGAGAGAGAGCTCTGAATCTCCCAGCCCCCTCCTGGAAAATAGAAAACAACCTTCCTAACCAATTACCAGGCCATCCTCTGGCACCTCACAGCTGCCCGCCTCATGTAATTGAGTGGGCAATGGAATAACATGCCCTTTGATGAAATTTTTCACACTCAAGATGAGCGTTCCACGTCGCCCGGCAAGCGAAGGAAGAGGCACAGTGCAGGTGCGCGCGACTGCAGAGGTGATTTGCAAGTGGAGCGCAGCCGGCGCCGCCCAGCGAGAGCGAATGTGACGGTCCGACACGAAGACTTCGTAGCGAACACAAAAGCCCCCGGCGAGGTGGAGGATTAGCGCTCCGCTAACTCTGGCTGGGATTTACTCTCGTTGGCTGGCAAGTGGGACGGTGATGGATCACCTACTGCACAGGTGGACAGAGAACCGGCAGCAGAACCGTCGAAAGGGTTCTGAACCGGTCCCGGTCTGGCAGCCGACAGCCACTCACCCCTTCTTCACGATGATGACGATGGCCCCCAGGAGGAGAACCAGAACCGCCAGACCGCCGGCGCAGGCGCCCAGGATCAGACCCATGTCCTCGGCATGCTGGGATACCTCCAAAGCCCGCTTGGAGTCTTTACAGGCAGCTGTAGGTTAAGCAGAGCAGAATATTAGTAAAATGTTTCATTACTAAAGGAAGTGAAACAAACTCTGCACTGCAAAAACAATAAATCTTACCAGGTATTTTTGCTCCAGTTTCTAGTGCAAATATCTTAGTACACTTAATGTAAAAGAAAACTAACTTACAACTTCACAGCAAGAAATAGAAGCTTGTTTTAAGTAAATAACTCCTTACTATTGGTAGATTATTCCACTAGAAACATGGAAAAAATATCTTGTTATAAGTTAAATAATCTGCCAATTGAACCAGTACTTTTTCATCAATATTAAGAAATTATTGACTTTAAACAAGTTTTTATCTCTTGCTGAAAAGTCACTTGTAAGTTAGTTTACTCGGAAAGAGTTTGTGTTTTTGCAGCATATACACCATGATCCAAATTATTATGCTAATTGGATTTAAGTCTCATAAAGATTAAATTTTTTGTTTTGCTATTAAATGTATAAATGGGATTGTGTGTCAGGACTCTTTGAATCACTATAATTAATTTCAGAGAGCTGGTTGATTAGTTTGTCTGGTGAGCTCAATTAAAGGAAATCTACTTAAAAAGGATGTTCCACATTATTAAACAGGCCACAGGTTTCAAACAATATGGGAAAGAGAAAGAATCTCTGCTGATGAAAATCATCAGATAGTGTAGTGCCGTATGACAAGGTATGAAAACATTAGATATTAAACGAAAACTGAAGCGTCATCGTACTGTGAAGAGATTTGTGGCTGATTCAGAACAAAGATGGGTTTGTACAGATAAAGGCATAATGAGGAAGGTTTCTGTTAGACAAATTCATCAGATTAAGAGAGCAGCTGTTAAAATGTCCTTACAAAGCAGCAAACAGTTATTTGAAGCTGCTGGTGCCTCTGGAACCTCAAGGTGGAGGATCCTCCAGAGGCTTGCGGTGCTTGAACCTACTATTGGGCCCCTAACCAGAGCTCACAAGCAGAACCGGTGGCAGTGGGCCCAGCCGTACATGAAGATTAATTTTCAAACAGACTTGTTCACTGATGACTGCTGTGCAACCCTGGATGGTCCAGATGGACGTAGTAGTGGATTGGTGGTGGACGGCCACCAACATGGCTGTGACGTCAGCAAGGAGGTGGTGGAGTCATTTTATGAGCTGAAATCATGAGGAGAGAATCTTTAGAATGTTTAGAAAATCTGCTGTGCATAATAATTTGGATCAGTGCATTTTGAGATTTTTATTTTTGAAAAAAATACTTTTCTCCTGGGGAGCTTTGTTCAGTAAAATCTGATTTATACTGTAGTAGTTCATGACTATTACAGTATACTATGACTATACTGATCATCATTTGCATTGACCAAAATCTGAGAAAATATCACTTGCATAATAATTTGGAACACGGTGTAGATTCATTTCTCACAGGCAGATGTTTTAAAGCCTTTATTTCTGTTAATTATTGCGGTGAATGAAAACATGAAGTTATAATAATAAAATACCATATTTGAGTAATTGTGTGGAAATTTGGGGCAACGCATACAAATCAACTTACACTTTATGTAAGAATTCTACATAAAGTGGGATACTGGGAGCAAACACAACCTTTATTTTTGAAATATAATGCACTGCAATTCTGGGACCCTGTAAAATTAAAAAACTATGCAATTTATATTCAAAGTAAGAAACCATCCATCACCACACAACATTTTAAAAAACAATGTATTAGAACAACTACAAATAGTTTTAGTTTGATTAAATTAGCCATATTAAACACTGTACAAAAAATGAGTCTAGTGTAAAATATCTTGTACAGGATGGGTCACAAACACCAAATGCTATTGTTGATATGAATAATGTGTAAATAATTGTACATTCAATGTGGAGAACGTGATGTTTAAGTGTCATTTAATGTGAGAATATTTATGAGTTTATCTGGTGAAGGGAGATTAAGATGATTGTATGTTGATGAGACATGAAATGATAAGATCTTTTATCTTCTTTTAGAACAAATTGTGCAAAATTGGATGTCAGTTCGCATAATTATTCGCCTTATTATTTTTTTTCCTGTTTTTATTTTTTATTGTTTATTCAAAATAAATAAACAATTATGTGCAAAAACCCCAAATGTGATGTTGGATATTATGTTGAAATCAGAAAGATGGTGCAGGCTTCCACTTTGCAAACACAACCGATATAATAACTCATTCATCCCCCGGTTTATCAACCTTATTAATGATTGAAGGCGATGAGATGAGCTGGAAGACAGGAAGCCTCTGAGAATTCATTTCATCTCCTGATGAATTCATTTTGTTGAAATCAGTATTGATGTTTGAGATTTGATGGACAGACGGGTTGTGACTCAGTGGGAAGACGACTGATAAATGTTTTACAATTTTTTTAATATACTATTCATTTATTTTTATAATTTCTTATATTGTAGGCTGAGTAAAGATTCCAGTAAAGATTCTTGGCTTTCCAGACAAATAAGAAATATATTTTAAACACAAAAATGTGGGCCTAATAAAAAAAAACATGTTTAATAGCTGCTTTTTAAACAGTCTCTTCTGGATGATGTAATGTTTTTTTGTTTTTTGTTTTGTAATCGTTGCAGACTAAAATTAAAGATTTTGCAGCATATTTTTCAAAACGTTCTGGTCAAAGTTGAAATTTTCCTCACAAAAAAAATGAATTGCTTCACATAACCTTCCCAAAAAGATTTTTCTAGTTAATATTTAAATTTCAAATAATATTTTCAAGCACCTTTTTGAAATAGCACCTTAATACAAATCAAATCACGTCCTGAGGAGAGGTCAAAGTGCAACAGACGAATTCCATGTTGGTCATTCAAGTTAACATGAACTGTTTACAACATAGAAGCAAATAATACAGTATTGCTTTTTGAAAAAAGAAAATGTTAATATTTAGCATCTCACATGCTTTCATCTTCCAGGTTTGGCTTTAGAGAAGTTAAATAAGGAGCGAGACAAGAAGATTGGTCAATATTCAGCCGAGTTGCAGTGATTGGTCAGAAGGAGAAGGAAATACAGATAACATGAAGCTGATTGGTCAGATTTGCATAAATGTTGTAATAAATGGTTACAATTGTAAATTCGCGCAAAAATGATAAGCAAATTTAATAACTTCCATTGTAAAAAACCAAAGTAATTATTTTCATAATATACAGAGAAACAAGCCTCATCTGAGCGCACGTTATAATTTATTGACCATCTGTGTTTATGTGACAGAGGAAAACCATAACTGAATGCATATTCATTGAAATGAAGAGAAGCAGGAGATCTGTTGGTATTCTGGACAGATTTATGCCATAAAATGAGAGGGGTGTGCATCATGCATGTATGAGGCAAATACATTTTCTGTTTGGTCTCATAAGCACTAGAGCAGCACATTATATGGAATTCCAAATGCCAGCACAGCTTCAATATATGCAGCATAAAGAAAAAAAACATAACAAAGGATGAAGAGGAGCATTTGAACTGCTGTATTTCAGACTCTTCCCCGGCTACCAGTGATTGAGCCATTTCAATAGTTTTACTGCCCTTAACGCCCACAACTGATTTACGTTTCAGTAACTCAGATGATGGTGACAGTGGTGGATGCAAGATGCTGATGGAAAAAATGGAGATCAACAAATGCAAATTAGTTGTAAGACAAAATTCAGGATTATAATAACAAGTATATGTTTAGATATTTTGCAGCACTCGGAGCAAACATAATATCTGTTAATATATTTAATTAGCTGTCTGTCAAATTCAGAAGAGAATCTAAAATTCTACTTCTCAAATCCGTAATAATCATCTGACTGATCCAGATGTTCCTACCACACTGCAGGTTCTGCTGGTTCCATGTAGGGATGCACCGATTCATTCTTTACATTTTTGATACCGATACTGATATCTGAGGTTTAGTATCGTCTGATTCTGATCCGATCCAGAAAAACAGAGCAGTACTGACCTATAAAGTTTCTCGTTTTTTAAACGCAGACATAAATGTACTGAATTACAAATTTATTTGATAACTCTGCACCAGTACAGCAAACTGAAATACATTAATGGCTTCACAAGCTTAACCTGACTTAAAAGACCAGCCTCATATTCTACTCTTATAACTAGAGAACTAGAAATGCACTGATCTGAATTGGTCCCAATATTGACAGAAATAACTTAGATCAAGTATCGGTGATCATGTGCGGTCTAATTCTGTGCTTTGTGCTCTGAGCGAAATCAGGCTTTATTATTTTTTTGTTGCAGTTTATTTTAACATGTCATGTTTGACCAAGTTAGTCAACTTAGTGGCGTTTTTTTTGTTGTTAATTCAGTTTTTAACTATTTTCTCTATTTATTTTTTTAATAAAAGCTTCATCTGGTCCGGGGTTCTGTTTAAAGGTGACACCTTCCTGCAGGAAGGTACTGCTGAGCTACTGCTGCCAATGTTTTCAGATTTCCCTCTATAAATATATACGCTGACATAAAAAAATGTCTCAACTTAGTCTTAGCCTGAAGTTATGAAAATTTTATGGAAGATCAAATGTCTGAAGTATGCAGTTTGTATAGCATGTGCGTTTTGGGATGAAGAGTGTAAAATTAATGTAAGGATGTCATCAGGAATATGGAGTATGTTACTATTGCCACCTATTATTCCTTTTTTAATGCTTAATGATCTGATAATAAATGTTCAGTGTCAATTAGTTGTCAAATAGTAGCTCAGTACGTCAGAAAGTAGGTTGGTTTGCCATCAGTTGGAGCCCTTCCAAGCATTCAGCATGCTGAGGTGAATAACTATTCACCAGCGCAGACAGATACAGCCACACGGTTTATAAAGTAATCTAATCCAATTAGTTCTGGAATATTTAAATCATGTTTATGAAAATTTGATGGCAGTGGCGTATTTATGTTGTGTACACCAAGTCTGACAGTTGCTCATCAGCAGATTTTTTTCAACATGGCTAAAACACATGGCAGCCTGGCTTCACCGGTGATCTAATTGGATATGCTGTGGTATCAAACGCAAATAAAGGCACTGATGTGGCATCATTTACCTAAAGCAGTGTGTGTCGGGTAACAATAACCTCCACATGATGCTTCTAGGCTATACTTAACCTCATGTGGCTGCGCTACAACAAAACCTCTGATATCAGCAGCAGCAGCTTCTGGAAAGACAAGCCAAGCGTTTCTGGCTTGGGAGAGACGAAGCTCCGGGAATCAGATTAAACCGATGCCCTAGTTCTATTAAAGGCTGCGTTCTTCCTTCTCGTCTGTCACCTTACGGTCTGAAGAGTTGTTTACGAGGCTGACAATAGAAAACCTCACAAATAAAAATCTGGAAAAATTGGCTTTTGTCGTTAATCGTTAGGTCTGACGAAACAATATTTTGCATCCGGTTGTTGACATGGGACACATTCACATAGGCAATAATTAATATAAAATCACAAAAAAAAAGGATGTAAAGAAAGCGTTGTCATTGCTCATCTGCCCACTTAGTTCGTTTTGAAATTAATTTTTAGCATTCAGTTGTGTAGACTGAGCTGTTTGGTTCTGAAAACAGTGTGTTACTTTCACACAGCAGGTCTCGATGCTGAGTTCTGACTTTTAGCTTAAATATGATTTTATTTTTTTTGCATGGTAAATCAGACTACTTATTAAATATGACCGCAATGAGAGTCCTGTGTGAACAGTTTGAAACTCACATGCGCAGAAGAAGAGCGCAGACCTCACACAGCAGCGCAGTTATAATAATAAGTTCTTTGGCGTCAACCCGGTGGCGTTGATGCGTTCAGGTTGATGTACAGTGAGAGTTTTCAACACATGTGGAAGAGTTCGCCTATAAGGAACAAAATGTGTTCCTATGGCTATAGCCTGGTTGTTCTGACCCTTATGTGACTTATTCCAAACAGGGATCCTTATCCTCAACAGTAGATCACTTTCTGCCATTCCTCCATTAGGATTGTCATGTTGACCGATTGTCCCACTGAGCTGTGGAGCTCTTGGCTGTTTCAATGATTAACACCCTCCTTGCCTGGTCCGCCGTTTTGAGTGGACAGTTGTGTTTTGGGAGGTTTGCAGTTATGTTTTTTTTTTTTTTATTTTCAGATGATGGATTAAACCGAAAAAAATTTTTTTTTGAAAAAAGATCCATCCTCCACCTTTCACACTACGTGCTGGCCTTTCAGGTCATGAATGACATCAGTGTTTGCTGCTGTGTGACAGAAAGTGTCTGAATAAGCATTATGAGCAGCAAAACGCTGCATTTGGCTTATGAAGCTGTAGAGACTTTTAGCTCAGAGCAAAAGATCCAGGCTGGCAGTCTTTGAGCAATCCCACTAATCCTGCAGGGTGAGTCATTCTGCCTTTGGGTCACATTATGAAACTGGCTATTGCAGAAAATTTAATTGGAGCAACAAAAGACCCAGCTGTGGTCGTCCTCAGAATGTCCACTGGGTTTAATAGACGTGAACTAAAACACCTAATGGCGTGTTTCACAGTGATATTTAATATTATCAGCTCGCTGGCTTGAAATTGATCAGAAAAGACACATTTCATTATTCTGGTAGCATAGGAAAGGAGCGAATAAACCTCCTGGTGGAGGAGAGTCTTCCATTAGTCACGTTGTCGCTCTGCAGAGCTGCTTCACTACATAACACAAACACAAGTCATTAGCTCTGAGATACACATAAATAATTCCACTGCACTGAAAGTGACTAAAATCCTACTTTGTACAGCCAAAAGAAAGAAAAATAAAAAAATAAAAAACTGAATCAATAAGCTTCAAACACCTGTGTGTTAATAATGTGCAGCCACTAAGAAACGATCTAAATCTGCTGAATGTGATCATTTCCTGTAACTTTGCTGGGAATCAGTCAGGCAATAAGACATAAAAAGTGATATCATATTCATATTTCCTGAATATGACAGCACGTTGGATATTCTCAAGTTATTTTATGTGTAAACCACGAGTTTTTTTTTCCTTTTCTTTTTCTTTTACCAGATTCATTTAAAGATAAATCATATTTCTGCTCTCATTTTCTCTGAAGTTGCCTCCTGGCTATCACTCTGTTCTGATGAGGAATTTCAGAGCTCAGTCTGGAGTTCATTTTGTGTTGCTCATTATTGCCAAATTATGCCAATAAGAATAAACAACCTCAATTTCATTTTTCCATTAGGAACTAATTTCTGTTTTCTGCAGCTAAAGAATTTAGTCAATGAGAAAAACAAACTTCCACTGTTGCAAAAAACTGACAATTATTTGTTGTCACTACGTAATATATTGAAATTTTCCCTCTGCTTGTTTTTACACGTTTGAATTGTTGTCGCATCATTTTAATTTGTATCTAATGTCAAATGAATATTGTAGCCGTTATGTTTCTCCAACAACACGTTCAGATCATTTTCTGTGGCTGAAGATTCACTGGGTTTTAACGCTAAAAAAAACAAATGAAAAATATGCTTTTTACGTTGTTTTTTGTTTCAAAGGTAGTGTTTATGCAATTTTTTTGAACTGTGATGTCAACTTTATTTACATTTTGGTAATATTTTAAGAGAAGTGGCCTGTTTTTTTTGTTTGTTTTTTTTAAAAGAGGAGTATTTTCTCTCTTTTTGCATAAAAGATACAAAATATTAAACTCTATCTTACAGATTTAAATGTATATTCCTCTTCTGATTTAATACTTCACAGTAGCACTTATGAATGTAATATTGCCTTGAAACTCATACCAGTGTTTAGGAAAAATTGTATATTCTCACATGAGATCTCATCCATAAAACATATAGAGGGATTTTTAGTCTTGTACCAGATGCATTTTATCCTACAGTGCAGTCAGTTTGTAATCCTTATACATTTGAATTATATGTGATTTTTTTCTATTAGTTATGGACAACTTCTTGTCTTTCTGCACTATGTGTTGCTAAATAGAAATAATGAACCCAAATGTAGCTGGCTTTAAAATGGTAGCTGCAGAAGGTTGAATTCAGTTTTTAATGGAAAAATAAGATTCTACACAAAATGAATTCCTTTATTGCTGATGGCATAATCTGGCAATTATGAACAACACAAACCAATACAGACTCTCTACAGATCATGACAAATTCTGTAAATGAATAACTGAATTGCTTATGGATTCATTTATCTGTCTCAAATTCTACTGTGATCATTTTAAGAAAAATGTAAAAAAAGAAAAGAAAAATTGTTTATAAAAGCTACATACTGCAGCTTTAGCTAATGGCATGCTGCTGCTACTTTAACATTTGTTCATTGTTAAGGTCTGGCCTATTATATTTACGGCAAAGCATGAATAAATAGAGACATCTTGAGAATTTATGCTATGCTGCGATTGCATTGAGTTGTCAAGTGGATTTGAAGCAAAAACATCAAATGTTCTGAATGAACTAGAATGTGAATTTGACACTTTTTAAGTGGTTAAGCCGACATGAATAGACAGCCTGTCTTGTGTGGGGGATGGAAAAGCTTTCAGCAAAATTTAATATCTAATAAACATATTGTCAGCTAATGCCGGCTGGATTCTGCATTAAGAAAAAGGCAAAGAAAAGACGAGCTGCTGTGAGGGAATGAGGAAAAAGCCGGGATGAGATTCAGAGGCACCTCTGAGACAAATGTGATTTCAGCGTGTCCTCTGCTTCCTCCCACTGCTGTCTTCTGTATGCAGATGCAGGTAAAACGGCTGCAGAACTCCAGGCGGAATTGTTTTTCACGTTTTTCAGAAATCTTTCTCTAGAGTTCTTCAAACCTTTTTCAGTTGTAATCATAGATGAAAAAACTCCCTCTGCGGTCTTTCTTCCTTCTCTCTATATGAACTGCCGTCCTAACGGACCCCGTCTCTCAGGCAAACAGTTCTGGTCCTTTATGTCTCTCAGGACAGACAAGATGGGAAACATCTAGGCTCTTTGGATCTCAAAGCCCTCTGAGACATCAAGGGAGTCAGTGAGAAAACCTGAGCTTCAGTGTTAGCTTTCCAGAGTCCTGCTCTCCATGTCTCTGACCTCCGCAGGGTCCAGTGACATCCAACACCCGTCTCATTTCCCCTGAAACGGTCCTGATGGAAGTAGTTTCAGGAGAGATTAACAGGGATTTGATGTGATAAACCAACCCAATGTATCCAGGCAGGTTGTTCTGTTTACAGTTAGCCACATGTCATGTTGGAGACACAATCCATGAAGAAGAAGAAGGTGCTCTGGTCAGAAGAGATCAAAACCTCACTTTGGGGGACCGTTATTCAAACCACGGTGTGTGGGTGGAATGTAATACTACTTATCACACGGAACCATGATGCCTTTGAGTATAAGATGACAACAAATTAAAATTAAATTCATAAATAATGAAGATATTCACACACAGTTTGGTGTGATTGGTGGGTCTTTACCCGTTGCTGTTAAGTACCTGCAGTTATTTCATCCTCAGATCAGTTTTTTGGAGAAGATCTGAGTTCTTTCTTACGTTTTGCTCTGTGTGTGTTGGTCTAATCATCCTGGTGTTGTTTCTTGACCTTTGGTTCAGATTGCTCCCTTTTCTGTTTTGTTTCTAGGCATGGTGGAGGAGGTTGGTATGGTTGCCTTACAACTACAAGGTCCAAGATTTGAATCTCTTCCTTTGAGTCTGCATGTTCTCTCTGTGTGTCTGTGGGTTTTCTCTGGGTACTCCAGATTCCTCCCACAGTCCACAAATTTAACTTTTATGTTAATTGGTTTGTCTAAGTAGCCCTGACCTGGTGACCAGTGGAAATAGGCACCAACCGTTTATTAACTGGAGTTCTGAAATGAAAAATGTTTCTCTAGCCTTCTTATGTATGTTTACACTGCAGCACATCTTGCCTCAACAAAAAGTTAAAGAAGTAGCAATTTACGCTTCCTGGAATCATTGCTTTAGAAATAAAGGGTTGTCAGTAAAGGCCCCCCATATACTGAGGCACACCTAACTTAGTGGAGGTTCGTGCGTACTTGAAGTGGAATCAATGCAGACGTCCGCTGTACACGTCGGCACAACGGTACCTTTCTAAGACCTTGTTCGAGAATTTGGAAACTGCAAACAACACTGCTGTTGGTGGAAAACAGCGTTCATATCAAACTGTTTTGTATGATGCTGCGAGTCAGTGCAAACAGTCCAAGGACGCGCAGCAGCAAGACTGCCGCTTTCTGCTGCACTAACAGGTGTGTGATAGCTGGTGTGGTGGAGAAAAATTTAGGCTGGATGCTAAACTAGCTCATTAAGCTAGCAAGTATCCATTTGGATTGTGGGAAATGAAGGAATCTGTCACGAGAAATGTAGGCAATCGGTTCGCCTGACAACAAAATCACCACCGCGCACTAACAGAATGTGTAGAGTCTGCATGGTTCACAAAATATTACGCCTGAGTATGTTTGAGCCTTAGGTTGATATTCACTAATACATTTTTTTTCCTATGGTAGCAACCAAAACAAATTGTATTCTTTAACCTTGAGGAAGTTGAATTCATAATGACTGTTACTAACAACTATGACAAAAAAGCATTTTCAGCAAGATGCTGAGCAAGCAAGTATGTACATGCATACCCACACACACCCCCGCACACACACACAGTTTCTTTATTACCCTGAGTAGACCACTACTCTTTGATATGCCTTACACCAGCTCATTTCATACAGACAGGCCTCTGTTTGTAAGGTTTATTGAAATGAAAGCAGGTGATAATTACATTTTGCTGTCAACAGAAAAACCTCAGAACTGATAAATGAGGCTTACCTTTGCGAGCAATTCGAATACAGTTTATCCTGGTCTCCTGTTGGGAAAAATAAGAAAAGAGTCAGTTTGTTCATTTCTGGCTGATTCCATGAAGAAAACATAACTAAGGAAAAAAAGAGCATTATGTCATCTTAAACATGCAAAAACGATAAATTTTTTTTTTTTAATTGCATTTGGTGAATGAGATCAGATTTTGGCCAAATCTACAGAAAATAATCTGCCAGTCAGCTGTAAGGCCAGCGCTCTAGACGTACCAGTTGGAGTAAAGCTTTAGTGTTTAACCGTTTAACAAGACACACAAGTATATTTACTATTTTAAGATTTATTAACATCAGAATCCAAACGGCATCAGCTTGGAGACCTTGATATTGAATATTTTTCAAATCCATAAAAGGTCAGATTATTTTACTGTTAAAGGCCTCAAACAGTTCTGGTTGTAAATTAAAGAAAAATCCGAACGGCACACGGCCCCGTTTGATGGAGCCTGGAAAAAACCTCTGGTTTAAAGAGAAGGTATTTATATCTGAAATAAAGGTTAATTAGTAAGAGCTATAGCAAGCTGCTATTTTAATGATGTGTTAGAAAGCATGTAAGATCAAAGTGGCGATGAGACATTTTCGGCTCCTGTTGCTTTGTGAAGACCATAAAAAAGCAAATAAAGATAATTCGCCAATCTAGAGCAGGATAAAAAAAATTAAGTGTTTATGGTACATCCAAACACCAAAACATACAAACGTAATTATTTGTTATTTTATAAGGTGCAGCACGGAGCAGCTGTTAAGCTTGAAGTAATGGATATTTTGGATCAATCGGAAATGCTCCAGCAGGAATGACACAAAGAGGAAGGATACGGTTTCTGTGTTTTGCACAAAAACTTGATTCTCCAATCATCCGTCTTTCAGGCCCCACTGACGGAATATTAGCTGGAAGCAATTACTGTTTTCAGTACGGCGGAGGCTCGCCGTCCACGCTAAGTCTGAAACATCTCATTTAGCCCACGTAATTGTCAGAATAATTAGTTTTCTCTCCACACTCTCACTCAAAATCTAATCTCCCCCAAAACACAAATATATTTTAGGAAATATACTGGAGATGGAAATATGTGCAGGTAAAACAAATGATGCTTCGCTATGGGAGAATTGATGATTACATTCAAAGTGGAGAGATTTTAATCAGACACTATGAGACACGACAGTGTGTGAGGAAAATCCAAGGGGGCGCCTAATTATGAAGTATAGATAGATAGACAAGTTGCAGTTGGTAGCACTGTTGCCTTGCAGCAAGAAGGTCCTGGGTTCGATTCCCGGCCCGGTGTCTTTCTGCACGGAGTTTGCATGTTCTTCCCGTGCATGCTGGGTTCTCTCCAGGTTCTCCGGCTTCCTCCCACAGTCCAAAAACATGACTGTTAGGTTAATTAGTCTTTCTAAATTCTCCCTAGGTGTCAGTGTGTGTGTATGGTTGTGTGTCCTGTCTGTTTCTGTGTTGCCCTGCGACAGACTGGCGACCTGTCCAGGGTGACCCCACCTCTCGCCCAGAACGTAGCTGGAGATGGACACCAGCACCTCCTGACCCCTCTAAGGACAAGGGTGTAAGAAAATGGATGGATGGATGGATGGATGGATGGATGGATGGATGGATGGATAGACAGACAGACAGACATATAGATGGATTATGTATAGTGTTAAATATTTAAAACCTTTAATAATTAAGTTGTTTCAGGGGCCAGATATTGTTTTCCTCTCTGCTTCATTCAGAAATGATGAGTCAGTCATCATTAAGAACAAAACTCAAACATGGCAGATCTCACACCATTCTACTTCCTCTTTCTATCTTCCTGCCCACTGGTTTCCAGTCAGTCAGGCTCTAACCTGAACCCACAGTAAAGGTTGCTGAAACAAACCAGTGGAGTGGACCAAAGGGCTTATGGGTAATGGTTCCTACCCCTTTGAAGTTGCTGGTAGCCTGGAAGTAGATGAGGTAGTTCTTGGTGGGGTCTAAAGGACTGTTCCAGTAGCCATTGTAGGTGTGGTTGTCCCCCACAGTGAAAGGTGTGGCCTCAGGCAGACTGCTGGGGGCCAGCTCAGCTGTGTAGTAATGCGGGGCCCCTTTGGCCTGCGCCTCGCTGTGGGAGTTAGCCGTAGGGAAGCAGTCGACGGTGCCCAGCTCTCTCCTTCTCACCCGGCGGGAGCCGTCCTCCTCCACCACTACCACCTGGTAGGCACTGGGAGAGACAGATCAGACCTCTACAGTTGCTACCTGGACTTACAGGGGCCGGAGCTAAGGGCCCCAAAGTTTTATTTCTTTTTTTCATTTTTAAGACTGTGTTTGACAAGCTTCCAATATGACATCATAGCCCCATGTGTGAGCAAACCAGAGACAGCTTTCAGCAGGTGTCTCCTTTTTTGTTTTGGTACATTGTTACATTATAGAACTGAATACATTTTTGTAAATTATATATATCATAATGAGAAACTTAGTGGTCTCATCATGTCATCACATGCCTGCTCTTTCTGAGCTCCTTCTTAAAGACACAGAGGAACAATTTCAAGACGCGAAATTGCAACGGCAAATTTAAAATCTTTGCTATTTTTAACAACTGACAGTAACATAGTTACTTGATTGTGCTGAAAGATGAACAGCAAAAAAAAGAACACAATACCTCTACTATTTAATGTATCACAATGTCTGGATTTATTTTATACTCACTACATGAAACTGGTTCAGTAAGCAGAGGCTTTAACGCTTGGTCACCCTGACAGAACCATGCTGTCCTATGTGACAGAACCTCAGCACACTACAGATTGAATCAGCTCCCATTCTTCCTTATTTCCTGGAGAAATGCTGTTTCATTAAGATGCGGTGGATCAGATTTGTCTAAATCCGACATTTAGGCTAAAATTGGATTCGGATGCCAGTTACAGGGAAACAGCAACCAGCAGCTGTCGGCATATGATTAGTAGTTTGCTGTCAGTTCAGAGCCGTGTGAGGCAGTGACCGAGGGAGCCACGTTACAGGATTTATTCACTTTCTGCAGTATTGGAATGATAAACCCTGGA
Organism: Xiphophorus maculatus; assembly: GCF_002775205.1. Lineage (NCBI taxonomy): Eukaryota > Metazoa > Chordata > Actinopteri > Cyprinodontiformes > Poeciliidae > Xiphophorus > Xiphophorus maculatus. The sequence continues at coordinate 26,980,207 of NC_036455.1, read as the reverse complement.
ACCATTTACTTTTCACCGTCACCATTTCCACCCTGTTGCAAAAGTACTTTTCCACATTTTTATGACCTTATGTCAAAAAAATGTCAATGTACTTTGTTGGGAGTTTGCTTTTTGAAGTTTTTCCACAAATAAAAATGCTAAAAAATGTGATGTGCACCTGTATACATTTCTCTTTTGCCATTTGCCCTTAAGAATCAACTACGTAGTTACGAGTTTCCAGTCATTCCAGTTACTGTGTGAACAAACAGGGTTTGCTTATAAAACAACATCCCAAGCATTGAACATCCTATTTTTCAGTCCATCATCTGAGCTGCCAAGATCCAAAGTTAAGGTGAGGAAATAGATCTTCACTTCCCAAGTCTGCTCTTTATGGAGTTTCATGTACCTTCTAAAAGCAGGTGGGTCAGATGTGAATAAAAATAACCAAAAAAAGTATCTAAGGGGTAAAACTAACATAGAACATGGACCCAAGCACTTTATCTCTCTTGTGAAATATGGCGGCCATCTTGCGGTGAGTGAGAGTCCTTAAGATGGGACAGGAAAGCTGGCTATAGTTGAAAGGAAGAAAGATGGAGCAAAAACAAGCCATAAAATGAGTCTTTTTGCTAATTTTTGGAGCAAAAAGACTGCTGCCCGGTTCACATGGCAACGTTTTAAAATTGCCGGTTGATTTTTGAAACCTGAGAGATCACACAAGACGATAAAAAAAAAATCACAGATATACACCTCACCACAGTGTGCGGCGTCCATCCACACAGCAAAGACAAGACAACACATCGACCGATTTCTCTCAACAAATCATGTAAAACCCCAGAGATCAAAGGTGAGTTGAGCGGAAACAAACATGGCGGACGAGGAAGAAGAACTCGCAATAGTTTTTGTGGATTGTTTTTATCAGAGAAAAGGTGACACAAAAAGTTACACCATGGCAGTTATTCTGTCTTCTGTATATATCTGATTCCTGTCAGTGTTTCTGTCACTTCGTTTCCTGATTGCCTACCAGGAATATCTCTTAAAATGATCTTTCCAGCCATCACAACAATCAGAGCGTCTTTAAGACATAGAGAAGCAGTGTTCAGCTTCTTTTAACCACAAATCTGGAACAAACTTCTAGAAAACTGCTAAACTAGCTCAGCCTTTTTGTTCCTGTCAATCTAAGTGGTGTTTTTCCACCTGTGTTCCCTCATTAGTTGTCCTGCTCACCCATCTCCTATGAGATTTAAGTTCCTGTTTGGCTTTGGTTCCTTGCAGGGTTCTTGTTTGTTACTTGTTGTGTTTGGTTGGTTCCTGTTCATGCCAGTTGCTCATGACCAGATTGTTATTTTGTTTGGAAATAAACGCTGACCACTTTACCACAGCTGTCTGCGCTTTGTCTCTTCCATGTCTCTGCCTTCAAAATCAAATCAAATTTTATTTGTATAGCACATTTCAGCAGCAAGGCATTTCAAAGTGCTTCATCGTCCATGTCAGCCATAAATCATCATCTGGGCTTCCCCTCGCTGTTTTAAGAAACAGTAATCATTCTGTATGTAAACTTCTGATTTAGAAGACCTGAATACATAAATCTGTCATTCTTTTTCTTACTGTTGTAGAATTTAGCAAATAGAAATAATTGTAACTGTCCTAAAACAAGAAAAGTTTAGTATGATTTCACTTCATTAAGGATGTATGTAGACTTCTGGCATCAACTGTATTTAGCGATTGTTCTAATTAAATACATATTTTTTTGACATAATAAAAGGGGTTTAAAAGATATATAGATACTCTTTAAACCTTTTAACCAAAGAATTGGAAGCCAGGTTAGCTAGACGAGCTAGGTTAGCATAACATGACACCGTTTGCTTTTGAAATGCGTCTGCTGCATCCAGAGCCTAACGAACCACTTCCTGATGCCCCACAGAGCTCTTTGTGACTGCAGCTATAAATACCAGCGCAGAGCAGCAGTGATTGAGCGCTGGAGTAGCTGAGGAGCATTTATTAGCCGTACCTGACAGGCGCCCCCCTCCCCAGGGCAGGGCGCAGCAGCACGGTGATGGTGCTCTCTGACTCACTCAGCGGAGACGGGATGTCTTCATAGTCGAACACAGGGGCTGGAGAAAAACACACACACCCACACACACACCCACGCACACACACACACACACATACACCCACACACACACACACGCCTTAGAGAGACATGTCAAAGACATGCACACTACAGAAATATTCCACATGAAACCCCAAATTGTCGATTTTAATGTTTTTAAGACTTTTGCTGAGATATTTTTTTTCAGCTGCGTATGAAAGGAGCCGGAGCGCGATCTCTTTTCATTACTCAAACGGATCCCTGGTGTACCAGTAGACCTCCCACACGCTGCCATTGTCTGCTGACGGGAAGCAGCAGCCGGCTACACAGAAAACAAGAGGCTTTTAAACATAATTAGGATTTATGTCAAAGTTGCACAACCTCAGCAAAACTCTGGGAGCTCTGAGGTGGAGTTTTCCTCGCTTTATTACAGATTGTAAATTAATTGGAAGTGTGTAGTGAAGTAAAGAGCTGTAGCTATGAGAACAACGTACAAGCTCAGGGTGAAATGGAAGAGGTGAATGTTTGTGTAATTCTGCCACCAATAGACACAAAAACAGTTGAGATCTACAGGACCAGTGCGTTCTGTTCACTATAATAAGTATAATATTAAAACTATGTATTTTTCATCCTTGCTAACAAAATCCTTTAAGTTTGTTTTAGCTCTTTATGGACCTGCTAGGTTAGCTTAAACTGGAGCTCTGACTGAACTAATTCTTAATATTCTAACAGTTCTTACACAACGTTAATGATTTGCAAAGCCAAAAAAGCACTGTCAAGAGATAAAACTCCTTAAATGTTAAATTTAAGGAATCACTAGATGAGCTAAATTTGTCCAGTAGCTAGCTGTGCTGCCATGCTAGCGTGTAAACATGGCTGCTTTTCAATGATGTCAGCTAAACAAATCTGCAAAATCTGTATTTTTTTATTGGCTATCTGGATATAGCTGTAATAAATATTATGGGTTATATATTATTGTAGAGCAACAGAAAAGATCAAACAGTTTTGAGGTATAAATTAACTTTCTTTTGTCAACTCTTTCTTTCTATCGAAGCCAAATCCGTGTTTAATAAACACAGACACCCCTTCATGAAGTCGATGTATTTTGTTCTCTTTTCCTAGTTTTTTTTTTTTTTTATTCGTTTCTGGCTCTTCAGTTTTGTTTAGTTTTCCTCCATATGGTTCCTGACAGAAAAATCCCATGTGAAAACCACGTACCACATGGAAGATGCACTTGAGGTTCACACCATTTTTTACGTGAATGATGTGAATCGCATGTAAGACAAAAACATGTTTCATGGTAAAAAAAAAAAACGCATGTGATTCTCATCAGAGTTATGATTTTAAAAAGTGGTAATTAACAACTCCCAAGCTGAAACCACAGAGTGGCTCTAAAAAAGTGGGAACGACTCTCATCGCTCAGACTAACACAACAAGCAATTCTCTACAGCCTCCACATGATTTAATGCAAATACATCCCAGTAATGTCTCAGCCTAAACACATTTAATGGACAGAAATCACCAACTCACAATTCATAGCCTTTCCATACCTGCAGTCTTAGCCTCTAATTTCTGTTCTGTTGTGTGGGGCCTTTCAATGGGAGAACAGAAAACAAAGCTGTTTTTCCCTCATACTACCCATCCTGAACATTTGTAGTTAGCTATAATTTGTTTTCTCTCCAATAAAGCGAGTGTGCACCTGAAAGCCGTTTTGGCTGTGCATGAATGAGGATAATTTGTAGAATTTAAAAGCATATGAGGAAATCATTTTTGTTCTTTTTGAAGAAGAAAATAAACAAGTTCTCGCTCAGTCATCTCTGCTGGTGAGAAATATTGAATGGGTTGTTTTTTTATTTTTATCTTTTTAGTTTTCTTGGATGCTGTTTATTACAGACTGGAATATTAAATCTCAAAAAGGGCTTCTTGTTTCGTTATTGATGAGAATCATCTTTTGGGGTTACACACAGGACATCTATCAGCCTCACTGCAGGCTCACCAGATATGTTGGTAGTGATCTCTGTGAGAGCGGTCTGGCCGAAGCCTTTGGCCGTGCGAGCCCGAACTGAGACCAGGTAGGTGGTTCCGGGGTGCAGGCCCGAGAACATGTGGTAGGTTTCATTCCTCAGCTTGGAGACGGTGCGGCGAGGACCGGGAACATTGATGCCCGGGTCAGAGGATTCAATGCTCTGGTAGCTGATCTGCAAACAGATAAACAGACGGGAAAAGAAAACAGGAACAAACAAGACTGATTAAAGAATAATCATGCGATAAATAACATGAACATAACACCTCATTTGTTTTTCCAAGCTGATTCTGAAAGAAAATTGCAATGTTCTTCATAAAAATATTCGTCAGGCTGTTTTTCAAAAAAAAAAAAAACATGTGCTTGGTTAGCCATTAAATGTACTGGAGAGATCATTTCAGCTTAGCTTCTTTTACAATCATGGAAAAATCTGAAAATTCTTTTTAGAACTTTCTAAGTTCTTGACGATGGCCGTATTGAGATCTAGTTTTTTCAGCCACACAAACTAAAGGCGTGCAAATTTTTGGTATTGATCTGATACAAAGTAAATACATGGCATATATTGCTGATATTGATATTGAAATCAATACAGATATCAATATCAATAGATACTTTTTATTTAAGTTTGACATACCAACAATTTTTTTGTGGTTTTTCCTTTGAATTAATTTTGTTCAAACCTAAGACGGAATTTGGACAAAATTTGTAGCCGTCTACAAAACACTTTATTAATAAAATAAAGCGCTAAATGAGAATAAATCAAAGCATAATATTTACAGCTGAGAGCCTACAACACAGAAATAAAATAAAATTTCAAGAAGAGAATCTGAAACTAAACTATCAATCTCACCACAGTAGCATCGATCCCATACTGATACTGACTTGGCATCGATATTATTGATCTGCCCACCTATAACAGACACTGCAAAGCTGCATCACAACTCCTCAAAGGAAGTCGAGCCTTTAACCTGCTTCTCCAGTTAGACGGCTTCCATCCGCTATTAAAACAGGCACCAATTACCTTCTTGACACATTTTAGGGACAGTATGGTCTAATAGTCTCCTCTATCTTATGCTTAAAGTTGCCATAGCAAATGACTGCAAAGAGCTCCAGAGGGAACATTGGTTCCAGTCGAAGCAGTGATCTCCATGGCAGACGGAATGAAATTTTAAAACCTGTGAAACATGTAGGAAATTAACATGGCCAGTGGTTTTGTACAGAAGTTTCCTATTTGTAATTTTGTACCTAACTTTTGTGGAGTATGAAGAGAAATCATTTTCCACAGAACATTTTGTACACTCATAGTAAATAGGTGGCTTCATAGTGACCATACACAGGTTTTGTACCCACCTGGGAGATCATTATCCAAAATCGGCTCTGTCTTTTGTAAGGAAATGTGGCTGTGTGATGCAGATAACTAAATTAATTTATATTTGTGAATTTTTCTTCTAATTATTTTCAAAATTCATTATAAAATGTACAGTTGGACTCCCAAACTGGGGTCTGCCTACAAATCCAGGTCTGGGTTTGACTGAAATGAATCCTTGTGTGAACGCCAAATGGACCGCAGACCACTCCAGAAACAGGAAGCAGACTACAGTGGAGTGCATTCTGGGTAAATACAACCAAAAGAATTTGGCAAATTGTATTGGTTGAAGCGTTTACTTCAAAACATTAGTGTTCAAATCCTGAATACCGCAGCTCGGAATAATGAAATAGGACTCTGGTTCTATTTTGTGGTTCTAGCCACTTCTTAGAACTAGAGAAGTGGCTAACTGACTTCTCTAGCTCTAGCGGGAGGAATGGAAGCGACACAGGTGTATCACCACTGTAGGTCCTTTGCTACATGTTTTTCCCCTCTCCTATTTCTCCCCACTTCCTGATCTGATGTAAATAACGACCGCCAGAGCCAGAAAAAACTTTAAAAATACAGATTTGAGTCAATGATTTCCCCAGAGCTAATTCCTGCTCTTTACCATACGTGAAAATAATTGAGTGTGTTCTGTTTAATAATTTTTTGTAAACATCATGCATGTCTTAATAAGAGTCACCTGCATAAATCTGATCATGAGCAGACGGACAGGAGTTGGGTAGACGTGGTAAACCAAACTGGAAAGGATTCAGATTATGACCATTATTAAGACGCTCCACAAAAAACCTGACAACCATGTTTTTTTTTTTTTAGCTATTTTTAACATAGCTGGTAACACACAGTAGTTAGATATGTTGCATATATTCACAGCTTTAAAGACTGGGCTGTCATCAACAACTTCCACGCTTTAGGGGTTTCTGTATGTTTAAAAGATTTATTTAATGTAGGGAGAATGAGCTGAACTATCCATCCACTCTGCAGACCTGCAGGGAAAGACGGAGGTCTAAGGGCGAGCTAGTGACAGTCCATCGCACTTTTTCTAAAAACTGTTTTGGTTGGGTTCAATCAGCTGCACCCAAGAGGGGAATACCAGAGCTTCTTCATGACCAGACACTAACAAGCAGCTTTTCAAACACTATTAAATGAATTATCAGTGTTTATCGAGTTCCTTCTGGCATACAGTGAGGATTCACTGCTGGATCGAAACATGGCAATGTACAGGACGTTTCCTTTTAGACTGTCAGTAATTTATTATTTTTGTGCATACAAAAAAGTATTTTATGCACTACATTCAGTGACATCAAGAGTATTTATAAAACACTGCTGATGGATCCCACTGAGAAGATTTTTTTCTGAACTCTGCATCAAGCCTAGTCAGCTTGTCAAGTCTTTCAATCACATGAAAGTCGCATTGCCGTCTTTTATTCTGTCGACTCTTTGTGTTATTTGTTCAATCTGAACTTTCCAAGCAAGTGCAGCTCAATTTCTAATTTCTTTCTCGAATGCCTCTGAGACTGTCATCAATAGTGAGGGTTCATAGCTGAAAGCCCAGACTACATTGGTCTCTGGTAGGTCAGAGATCACTATATTAAAAAACCCCAACAGAATCTGATTTATCTGCCAAGACGATGGCACAGACAAATAGACTTTTTTTTTTCAGACGCTCACAGTATCAAGACATTAATTATTAATCAGGAATGGAACTTTGTATCCTCTTGTTTCTGGTAGGCCCATAAATCTGACGCACAAGCGACATCTGCAAACAACACAAATACACTTCTCTCGGTCCACTGGGGGGTACAGCTTGCTTCAAGAACTGATCTGATTGGATGCAGGAAAAGGCTATTGTTGTGTTAAAGTTGTGCTAAAAGGAGTTAGCCTGTCAGTGAAGCCTAAAATAGCATCTTAATGCTAAACATGTAGCAGCAGCACAGGAGCTAATGCTAATGTCCACATTTCTAAAGAAGTGCTGTGAATGATCAGGAATTCCTGAAACACTGAAAAGCTGAATGGATAGAAGAACACTTGTGATGGCTGAAGAACCTGAATAATAATAAATTAGAAACAAATATACTTTTTCTTGAGTTCCCATGTCTATTTATTAAAAAATCTAGCAGCAAAAGGGATTTTTGAATTAAAATGTAGCTTATTTTGTCAATACACAGTTTAATTAAAATGCAATCAATCACAATTAATTCATTACAGACTTTGCAATTAACGAGTCTTGCCACTAGTATAAATATAACACAATATATATTTATACTACAATATAAATATATAAACTATAAGGGAAATAAAATAAGGATGAAGGAACAATATGTAGATATATTTGTAGCCATTTTTTATTATAAAGAAAGGAAAAAAAATTATGACAAAATCAAAATGAATCCTAATTTTGATTTTTTGATCAAAACAAAAATCTAAAATCACCAAGCAGCCTGGCTACTCAGGCTGCTTGGTGATTGTTCATCAGATGCAGAAACAGTCTCTGTATAACTGACCTGAAGGAAAAAATCTGAACAGTTTGTGTCCAGCAGGATGTTCACTTCTTATCCTGAAGGCTGGATGCTCAGCCCTGATTGTCAATAATGACATTTAACATTGGCCTCTTGTGGAAGCATCCATCTCAATCAATGAATCAATCAATCAACTTCATTTGTATACACATCTCAGCAACAAGGCAGTTCAAAGTGCTTTACATCATAAAAACACAAAAATACAAAGTCATAGAACACACATTCAACAATTACATTTTACCAAATGCCGTCATAACACATCAAAATGTTGGTCAGTGTTTCGTTTATTAGCGTTCCAACGGAAACCCTAAACAAGTGGATTTTTAGTCTAGATTTAAAGGAAGTCAGTGTTTTTGGCTGTTTTACAATTTTCTGGAAGTTTATTCTCCTATGTATTTACTTTATTAGTATATGGAAATGTACTGTAAATTTAATCAAGTGTGAAAGTGGGTTCTGCAACAGGTCAAAGCGAAAACAAACCTCATATCTTACCTCATACTGTGTGATGAGACCGTTGGGCTCTACAGGCTCCTCCCACTTGAGGAAGATCATGTCGTCGAGTGGGGTGAAGGTTAAAGACTCTGGAGCGATTCCCCCAGGAACTAAAGCGAGACAAAATAAACAGCCTCAGCTGAAACAAACTGTCTCGAGTAAATGGAGTGTTGTGTGGGCAGGCTAGTGGGTGCAAACACTTTTGACAGACAAAGATAAAGGAGAAAGAGAAAAAAGACACAAGGGCTAGAAAGAATAGAGGAGAGGAAGGGGACAGAGGAAAACTGGCCCGGCTCGGCCCCAGACATCAGGATATATTGAGATCCTGTCTCCTGATGTTGCGCAACGTCTACATCATGGCAGCACAACCGTCCTTGTGGAGTTATACTAAATTAATACAGTGAATTAATTTACCATAGAGCCTGACAAATAAGATCATTTACTCCTCTAATACAATAATTATTACACCACTCCAGGACTTGGTAGTATTCTAACTGGCTTACCTTTTCCTATTTGGTCACATTAGAAAAACAAACTTCCATCTATGTTATTTATTTCTGTGACTGACTTTACAGAGTGGCTCCTAAATGTGGAGTAGTATTGAAACACACCTTTCCCTGCAGACTCAGCTACATGTGTTTTTTTGGGCTAAGTTTCCACCAGCTTCAAACATTTAGACATGCAAAGTTTTGCCTTTTCGTTCATGCGAAATAGTTCAACCTCAATAAGACTGGACTGTGAGTGTTGGTGAAAATCAACATTTTCAAACACAACTTTGCTTTTTGCTTCTGCTCTTTCTTTACAAGGCAAGGCTCTGGCAGCATCCCATTACTGCAGTCAAGTTCCAAGTCAGTCCATCCATCTCATCCCTCACAAACAAGACACTAATATACTTAAACTCCTTCCCATAGAGAGACCTTAGGCCCAGAGGCAGCAGTATTCCTTTTCCTGGTTGGGAACTGAGTCTCATCCCGCTCTCTTAACGAATGACTGGAAACTTCCATGTTAGAGTCCAGTGCAAGTCTAGGAAAGAGCTGGACTTTGTGCCAAAAATGCAGACACAGCTCTTGCTTTGGCCTATGGAGACCAGATAGTCCTAAAAGTGAACTCTGGTACATCGTAGTCCACTGTGTACTGCAACTGACTGGAGTAGTACCCATATCACTGCAGACAAGGCCTTATTACATAATTCTTTGAAAAAAATCTAATCCTGATCTGAGTCTAGTTTTCTTAGAAGGTAGTCTGAAGCAAGTACTCAACATAGCTAAAAAGAAAACACTGATCTCTCTACAGAAAAAGAGGTGGACTACTCCTGTGGCTTGGGGTCCAATCTTTGCCTCAAGTAGAGCAGTTTAAGTATTTTGCTGTCTTGCTCATAAGTAACGATAGAATGGAATGGGAGTTGGACAGATGGGTTGGGGTTTCTGCAGTAATGCGGGGGCTGTTTCAGTCTGTTGTAGTGAGAGAGAGCAGTGCCAAAAAGGAACGCTCTCTATTTACCAGTCGGTCTACGTTCTGACACTTACGTATGGCCATGAGGTATGCATAATGCCCAAAGGAACAAGATCCTGGATACAAACAGCCAAAATGCGTTTCCTCTGTAATGTGGCTGGACTCAGCTTTAGACATAGGGTGAGGAGCTCTGTAATTCAGGGGAGCCTAAGATAAAGACGCTGCTTCTCGGCATCGAAAGTTTGGTTGGTTCAAAGAATTGATCAAGATGCGCCCTGGGTGTCTCCTTTTGGACGTTTTCAAGGAGACACTGGGGAAGACCCAGAACTCACTGGATGGGTAATGTCTCCCGTCTGGCCTAGCTATCCTTTGGATCCCCCAGAACGCAGGATCCCATTGGAGAGATCAATGTCTAGGTGTTATTTCAGGACCTGAGTTTGGCCCTGTGACCCAAACTCAGACAAGTGGAAGACCATGGATCGACAAAAGTCTAACAGCTTTTCTTGTTAGACTTTTTTTTTCTTTTGCTGTGTTTTGCTTAAGGTGAAAAAACCCACTTCAGTGGCATTTGATAGTTGAGTCCAATTGGCAATAGATTGAAGAAATGGTCTGTAAGGCGTACAGTTTTAAGAAATCTATTTCTCTTAGTTATTAAGACATACAGTGTATAGGAATGGACGATTAGAGTGAGATTGGACAGTGATTGTCTTCCTTTTATGCTTAGATGTTCAAATGCGTGTAAATAAGAAGAGGTGATGAAATGCTACCAACTGCAAATCCTGAGGATCAATTTCTCCAACTTTCTTGACCATACTACAAATATTCCTAAGTCATATTCAGTTACATGGAAATGTCTCACCAATTTTACATAACAACAAGACTTTGACCTTCTGGGTCTTCATCCATGGAAAATTTGCATTAGACTGCACATAATCTGCTGAAGTCCACAGGAAAATATTACAAAGATAAGCAAAATCATTATAGCATTTTGCTCTTGGCAATACACTGAGCTTATGAATGCTTCACTAGTCTCCATTTAAAGGGCTGATTTTCCGTTTAGTTATGCTGATCCAGCTTTTCTTTTTAGTCAATATTTGTGTTTTTTTTTTTTGTTTTTTTTTGCTTGCGCTACACAACTAAAGGCCCGGATTTTTGTAAGCACTGCATAATAATCATCCGAGCATAAAGAAACAACTACAACTGTAAGAAGTTGTGAAGCTAAGTCTCCCTGACAACAGCAAGCCTCACTGCACACACGAACAAAAACATGTACCTTGTTAGCATACAGAGAGAATATTTAAACTCCCACTCACTGTCCTCCTCCGTCTGAAATGTGACCTCCCGGCTCTCCTTCTTGCCCTCTGGGTTGGCCAGTGCCAGCCTCACATGGACCGCCCGGAAGGGTGGCAGGTCCCTGAGGGTGAAGTGGGAGGTGTTGCGGTCCACCGACAGGCACTCCCTTACAGTGGCATTGTTGCCCCCGCTGCTCCCTGTCGACATGGAGTAGCGATAGCAGAGGTACAGCGTGTACGTGTGGCAGCGTGTCAGGTTGTAGCCCAGCGGCTCCCACTGAAGGGCCAAAAGACGTGGCTGGATCTCTGTGGCTGTGAGGCCCCGCAAGGCACGCATGGGCTCTGACAGGGACAGGAAGCAGAGACGTTACTGATAAAGTATTACATGAAAATGCATTCAGCTCATAAGATACGGACATACATGGCCTTATAAAAGTGGTGACAGGAAATCAAAAGTTTCAGATTTCATCATGTAGGAAGTGCAAACTGCAGCACATTTCAATGGGATTTTACAGGATAGAGTCCACCGACCCGAGAGGTGGGAGAAATATTCTTAATGGTTTTACAAAACATTCTTAATAAATACAATGAAGTCCCTTTGACTTTATCTTTAAATATAATATAGGTTAACCCATTGTCTACTTAAATCTCCTACTTGATAAAGAGTCTTTGTCACTTAGTCGCAGTAAAACCCAGCTGTTCTATAAAGTCCTCTGAGGTTTGTGGGGGAAATCACTGAACCCAGCAGAAAGGTCAAAGATGAACGTATGGAGAAGTTTTAGGCAGAGTTAGGTTATAAATAGGGCCAGAAATTCTGATACTTTTTATTTTTTAATTTTTTTATATACAAATCCAAAGCATGTTTCTGGTAGGGTTAGAGTTAGGGTTAACTACAACGACAGTCAACAAAATCGATTCTCTTGCTACTGTTTGCTTCAAAAACCGATCTGACTGGATGCTAGAAATGACTATTATTGTGTTTAAGTTGTGATAAAAGGAGCTAGGCTTGAATAGCTTTGCTGATAGGCTAAAATAGCATCTCAATGCTAAACACGTTGCAGCGGCACAGACGTCTCCAACGCTAATGTCAGCATCAACACATTTCCAAAGCTTTTATCATCTTTTTTTACAAATGTTTCCTGTTTAATTCAAAGTCTTTACAAAATAATGAGCAATTAAATAAATTTATGCATCAGACTTCAACATTTTTAATGACCATTTTTTGACACAATTCACTGAGTCTGGGAAAGGAAAATGCTAATTTTTATCCCAGAGGAAAGTTTTACAAGCACAGAAAAATCTGAAAGTATATTTCTACCTTCTCTTGTGCTTGATAAAATTGAAAAAAATAGCAAGCAAAAGGAGGCCGAAACCTGCAGCAAACATTAAGAACTCAGATTTTGTGCCTACAGATGAGTAAAAACGTGTCACAGAATAACACAGAACGGCAGATTCCCAACTTGTTAAATGAATATAGTTTGACAGGAGAAGGTTGTTTGGCACGTACAAACGGACAAAGCCTAATTACAGCTGTCAAGTGTGAAAATTACAATTACACATGTGCATGTCGAGCTAAATGTCCACTTTCAAGCATTAATGAGGGGATTTCTGTCCAGCGGTCTGGCCTGAATGTCCAAGAGTACTTCAGCGGTACCAAATAGAGGAATTTGAGCAAAATGCCCTTGGAATGGCAGGGCAGCACAGGGATGTGGATGACTCTTAGGCAGCACTGGAGAGGCAATATAGCTGCAGCCCTGCTGCGTCGCCAGACATGGATCACAAGCTAATAACACACATGAACGAGGCAATGTCAAAAAGGAGAAATCACTTCTGAGAGGACAGACACATCCCTCAAGTGTTTGCTGACTTTAAGGAGGTTTGCTCTTTCCAAGAGCACAAAACACGCCAAAGAGTTTGACGCCCTGACAGCCAAAAGCGTTGCCCTTCAAAATAAAAAAACACATTAAAGATAAAGGCAAACATTTAGGTGCAGAAAAAAAAAACTAACAATAGTCACAATCCAGTTAAAATCAGATCTGTCACAAGCAGAGAGTTCACTTTCTGCTTCAGACGCCATTACTCATCATTAGAGCCGCGCCCCGGCAGGCTCTGTCCTGTCCCCGACCGATCCGTCCCCGCGCCGACATTCTGCATGATTAGTCTAATCAGAGGGATTACCCAGAGGCAGAGGGAGCCAGGCAACCAGAAAAGAGAGGAGGATTGGAGGAACGGTGGACCGGGTGGGAGGCTCCCTGTGGATCTGCTCTTTTTTATCTCCAAGGCTTGTCCGCATTGCCTGGAGTGTTTTTTTTTTTGCTGTTTTTTTAGAACATGTGAAAGACTGTCGGTGCACAAACTCATACTTACCAAGAGGAGATCATGGTTTTGAACTGGAGACACTTGTTAGGACGACTTTCTATACGCTGCGATTTAAACATCAAAAACTGACTCAAAGTCTGTTGATATTTTGGTTCCACCCTGGATTGATTCAAATATTAGGACAAGTCTATGAAGGAAAAGTATGTAATTGCTGAAGAATCCAAGTAAATGGGAGAAAACCCAGACTGAGCTGTGAAGCGAGATTTTAATTGGGCAGAATGGCCAGGCTATATTTCTGTTTTTGCCCAACTCATGTTTGCCACTAAGTAACCCTACAAATGACTTCTGTATATGAGGAAATACATGAATTATTTTTACATAGATTTTAACATTGGAAACTGGACTTTGGATAATCACAGTAGTGTTTGTCAAGGTTATTACAGCTTTGACGACGAATCCTGAAGTACAGGCTGAATGTTTCATAATGGTCAGATTGAACATTTTTAGTCACACTAAAGAATACATACAGCATTTAACTTTTAGCTCTGAGAACAGCCATCAGTTATTGACAAAGCCTGGATGGGACTGAGGAACATCTGAAACGTCAAGCTCAACGAGAGTGCGAGAAGAAAACGAATCCATGCCGAGGTGGTGTCACAGAGCCTCCGCTGTCTTCTGCTTTAACTCGGGGCAGAAAGCGTCAGACGTGAGGAATGGGAGCTGACAGGATGTGGCTGAGTGGAGGCGCCGGTGTGAGCGGATCAAACACGGCGGCAGGTGACAGGTCTGATTGAAAGAGCGTCTGGCCGGCCTTTTTTACCAAAATGAGCAACAATGTGGTTGAAAGACAGGTGAGTTATAGTTAGGCGGCTCTGCTAGCGTGACATGAAGCAAAAAGGTAGAAAACATTTTGACCTTGGTGGTCTGCTTTTTCAAAGACCATGAGAAAGATGGAAGACTTTGACTGTTCCATGTCCTTTGTCTAAATCGGCGGTTTTCAAAGTGTGAGGCGCCTCCCCTAGGGGGCGCCAGAGCACTTTAGGGGAGGCGCGTGTGAGGGAAAAAATAAACCGGAAAAGAAGCTATCTGCTTGCTGTCTACTGATGTGAGAGAAAGAATGGACAAATATTTAGTAAAGAAAAAGGCAGCGGAGACGAGCTCTGGCGTAAGTAGAAAAAAGAGGAAGTATGACCACGACTACTTAAAGTTTGGATTTTCCTGGACTGCTCCCGATGATGCTCCAAGGCCGCAATGTGTAATCTGCAAGGAGGTTCTGGCTAATGATAGCATGAGACCCTGTAAGCTCCAGCGTCACATTGAAACAAAGCACCCAAGTTTAGTGACCAAGCCGCAGGAGTTTTTTGAGAGGAAGCTGAAGGAGCTGTACACACAGAAAAAAATAAATGAAAAAAAATGAGTTTGGGGTTGTTCTTATCATTAGAAAAATGAAAAAAGGGCGTATTTGCTATACAAAGGCCCTGATAAAATAATTAAAATGGGAGGAAATGTTTTAAAATGTTCATGTGTTAAATTTCATTCAGATAAAGTGTCATTTTAAAAGATGAGATGGTTCTAAAATAAAAGCAATTAGAAGGTGTTTTGTAGTGGCATTTGTTTGTGTGTGGATTGATTATTGGGGGGAGTTGCTTTGATTATTTCATGCATGTCTGAGAAATCTACATGGCCACCACTCAGCTGTCCAAAACACCTGGATGGACTTTGCCACACTGCTGCAGTAGCAACAGCAGTCAGCAAAATAAAACCTGATGATCTAGGTGTTATTAATTTAGTGCAGTGTGCAACAGAAAAGAAAAAACATCGCACAAAAACTATTGTAGGATAACTAAACCGCTTGTTTTCTCTTTCTCGCTCTCTGTCAGTTATGCTACACACAGACTCATTCCCATGGCAACTGACGTGTTAGGGTTAGAATTCAACACTAAAAATCAGGCAAACATTTCTCACACAAAGAACAGAACATTCAGTTCGCTACAGTTTTATGTTTTCAGGCTTCCTGTTCATTTTGCAATCATTAATAATTGATCGTTGTGGTCGATTAGTTACCGTTGTGGTGACGTCACGCTGCAACGTGTCTATTGGTTGCAAAAGGTGTCCCAATTTGCTAATTGTGATTGGCTGTTTTTCGTCAAACTTAATACAGCATTTGCAAGGCAGGCTTTGATTGAATGAGAAAAGCTTGTCTGTGATTGGCTGGTGGTTCATTTACATACAACTTCAGTTTGGAAAACAGACACAGAGCCGAGCGTGACTGACCGAGCGAGCAGAAGGAGACTGAGCCGAGCAGCTTGTCAGGGTGGAGAGTGTGTGTGTGGGTGTGTGTGTGTGCGTGTGTGTGTGACTCAACTTGGTGTCACAAATATCATCATGTCTGTTAACCATATTAACAGACATCTGGTGGAAGTGCACATCTGCCGAGCTCTTTACAGGACCTACTTCTCAGTGCAACGCTACTAAAAACGTTGTTAAAGAGTTAATAGAGAAGCCATGCTGTGACGACTTCCTGAAGGCGGAGCTTCAGAAAGAGCAGAGGTTTTTAAAGAGACAGAGGCCCAATTTCAAGAAGTTAAATTATGAAATCAAAATTTTTTTAAGGCCCTGTGATCAACTGGCAACCTGTCCAGAGTGACCCCGCCTCTCACCTGTTGACCACTGCAGGGCACCAGCACCCTTCACGACCACATTACCGATAAGTGTGTAAGATGATGAATGGTTGAATGGATTTCTTTTAAGTCATATTTGATATATAGCATTTTTATAACAACTAAAGGTAAGAAAAATACATAATTCCGCTCCTTTATAGTTTTAATACCTTTGAAACGTTTTCACATTTTGTCACCAACTTCACTGTTTCCTGCTGAAAAAAGTATCGATACAGCATGATGCAGCCACCACTGTGCCTCATTACTGTAAGACATGGGTACCAACAGATTCTCCCATTGCAGTCCTTCAGAGAACAGAACTTGTTTGTTAGCCAATACCTAGAAGGTGAGCTCTAGATTTTTAAGTAGGTGCATCAGAGTAAAGGGGTTTGAAGACTATATTTTTATTTGTGAAAAAACATCCACTATGATTGCACATACCTGCACACTTGGTCCGGCTGACCAGCGGTGGTCCCGGCGCTCCGGTGCCTCCTTCCCCGGGTCGTGTCAGCAGAACGCTGATGTAGTACTCGGTGTCTGGCTCCAGGTGCCAGACCTTGTAGGTGAGCGAGCCCACCACATGGGTCTCCTTCCAGGTGGACTGGCTGGCCCGGTACTGGATCTCCCGCCGGATGACAGGTCCGTCTCCAACAATGGAGTTGGTGTTGAGCTGGATGATCAGGTAGGTGGGACCCGCTCGCAGGAGCTGGGGCGGGGCGATGGGCGTGGGCGGGACTGGAACAGAGAAGGTCATCTGTTGTGAGCTCATTAAATCTACTACCTGTTACCTGGGCTGGTGCACGGTCTGGAGGGAGAGTGGCCCTCCATTATTGTAGACTTTGTAAGTTAGTTTGTGTTTTATTATGTAAAACACTTTGAACTGTTTTGTTCCTGAAATGTGCTATACAAATAAAATTTATTGATTGACTGATATTACTAAAACATGACCAAAAATTTGAACATTGTGTAAACATACAATATTTCTTGGCAGTCATCTTAAAAAGAGATTCATATATATATATACTGTATATACATATACAGTATATATACAGTATATATATATATATATATATATACATACAGTGTATATATATATATATATATATATATATATATATATATATATATATATATATATATATATATATATACATACAGTGTATATATATATATATATATATATATTTGCAATTTTAATGATTACTGCATATAAGTGAAGAAAACCCAAAATTCTTTGTCTAAGACAGATTGATTATCACATTAGATCAATCAAAAACAGATATGTCTTAAACACAAATCTAGGGCTTCTAAGAAGATTTATTAATCTCCAGCAAATGAATGACATTAATGCCATAAATCTCGACATGATGTACAGATAAAGTTCTGTTGTTTAAACGAGATGCTGTTCTTGAATTTATTTCCTACTCTGGTAGGTTAATGTTTCCATAGCGATGTTTACAGCAAACACAATCGTTTAGCATGAAGGGTTTAATTTCTCTGCTCTAAGATGTACTTACTCCAACGCCCAGTGAGCTTTAACGGTTCTTCAGGTAATCATCACTGTGGCCATTTCAAGAGGAATTGTGCTGCTTAAATCCAAATATATCTATCCCAGGCGACCCTTGTGCGACCCTTAACCAGGAACAATTCAGATCAGATCACAATGCTGATTATTTCAAAGGCTCTTGTTAAAAGTGTAGGGATGAAGGCAGGGTCAGCACAGGAGTGAGTCATTCTTTATGTGTGCCTGTAAACCAAGTAGTAAAGAAACACGAGAAAAGCAGAAACTAACCACGAGGGAGATAAAAAAAAGAAAATATTTTTGCGAAATCCCTTTCAGCATTATTGAAGAGAGCGCTTTGTTCTGAAATGCCTCCAACAGAAGCAGCAATGAAAAGACTGGTTTTGTTCCTGAGACAGAAGAAATTACTTCATATGAAGAGAAACAAAACAACGCAAAGAAACATGGAGCGAATGTGTGGAATAATTCTGTATTCATCAGGGCTGTGATAGATGTTAGCTAAAGAGTAAAGAAACCACACTTTGAAAATTGAGTCTCTAATGCTAGTAACAAAGCTAGCTTAGCTTCTGGAGCAATTCATGGTTTTAAATGCTCGTTTTAAATGCTCCATTAAATGTGTCAGCTAAATATATACACTGGTTTAATGCTTAGCAGAGTATATTTGTGTATTAACTTTACAATACTCTATTAGAGCTGTTTTTAGCTTTATCTTAAGTGCTGCTAGCTCCCGTCTTTTTCAGCAATAACGCTGAAGCTCTTTCGTATTTTCTTTTTTTTTTTGTTCTTTTAGTCATTCTTACTTTTTGGGGTTTTGTTTTTGTCTGCCTTTTTTTTTCTACATGCTTAATGGTTTCCCTGTCCATTGTTGTCTGGCAATTTTGTTTATTTTGCCATTTCTTTTTGTTTCTTTTTTGTGGCTTTCTCAGTTTCTTTTTTTATGTTTGATTGTCCTCATTTCTCTTTTGTTGTTCTTCCTGAATTATTTTTTTCTTGTTTCTTGCTGCCTAACTTTCTTTTGTCCTTCCTTCCATTGGCGGATGTAGACAGGGGCCAATAGGGGCCAGTGCCCCTGTAGAATTGGTTCTGGCCCATTTATGACCCCAGTACTGAAGAGATAATATTAACTCAGTTTCTTATGATGATATGCGCTGGCACAGGAAGTATAACTAATTGGTCCCTTGAATCAATTTCATTCTTTTACCTTCACAGTTTTACTTTAAAAATAAAATAAAAATGAAGGTTTTGCACGTTGAACTCCAGCCACATTGAGGCAGAATCACAGCCTTCATCTTCTAGACCAGAAGTCTGAGACTTGCAGCTGTCACAAGTGGCTCTGTGGCTCACTTAAAATATTAAGTGATTAAATAATTAAATATTACCACTTTCTTTTGCTGTGTCCCAACCTCATTAATGGGAAATATGCAATGTTAAAAAAAACAACAACAACAAAAAAAAAACAGTTTATTGCCAAGAAAATTAAGTCATTTAAACTGGTTATCCTGTAAATACAATAACTTAATAGTTTAAATGAAAAAAAAAAGTATAAACATTTTCATTAAAATCAGTGACTCAGTGATTTCCTATGACGGCTCCAATCTTTCTGTTATCATAGAAAACACAGTGTAACGACAGCAGACTGCGTCAAGACGCCGTGATCGTTCTATGACATGTACATCTAGTCAACTTGACAAGCTGTGTGTTTTCAGTTTTCTATGTATAAAACCAATAGAGTTAATTAAAAACAAAGACATTTTGTCCCCTGCCGGTAACAATAGCTGTGTTTTAATTAGAGTCAGCCGCTGATGCATCTCTAACTCAATCAGACAAGAACCGACTGTGTCGCTATGAAGGCTGGATTTACTAAAAGATCCAAGAAGTTTATTTATTTTAAGTTAAAGTTTGACACTACAATGCTTTGCAAAACTATTTCATCAGTCAATCAAGTTCATTTGTGTAGCACATTTCAGCAACACAGCAGTTCAAAGCGCTATATATCATGAAAACATTAACAAAGCTCATAAACATGTCATACAAACAGCAATTGTGAAAACCAGGAACATTGAAATTGAACATTCAAATCTTGCCTCCCTCCTCAGAGAATCAAGTTAAGATCTAAGAATGGTATACATAGTCATCTTCTTCAATCAAGACATGGAGTTAAAACCCAGGGGGAAAAAAGGTTAATCAATTTAAAAATTAAAAGAAATAAAATCTAAATAAATTCAATATAGCCATATGTGTCTCTTGTATGCCAAAAAGTCTGTTGCTGTCTTTGGATAAGACCAGATAGTCCAAGTGTTATATATTGGATTATACAAATGATATCAGCTTTCCCTCTGTATAGAATAACATACATACAGAAAGGGAAGCCAGAGAAATCTGAGGCGGCTTGGACTTCATTTATGTATTTGTTAAAGATGCAAAAGTCTTATCTTTCTCAGGTTCTTTATTTCTGTCCACATCTCTCTTTTTTTGTTCTTCTTCTTCCTGCCCTGCATCTCCCATGTTGAAATCCTCCACTTTGTCCCACAGATATTCTGTACCAGGATTTGCTCACCTCTGACGATGAGCTCTCCAAAGTTGGAGACGGCGGCCCCCCTGGGGGACAGGGTGATGCAGCGGTAGAGGTCCTGCTCGCCGCGCTGCGCCTCCACCTGAAACGTCGCCATCAGCCTCTTGTGGCTCAGCCGCGACAGCCAGGAAGTGTCGAGCACGGCGCTGTTTCTCCGCTGACAGCCAGACAAAGAGCACACAGAGGGAAATGGACATGTTTACTTAAGGCCCATCAATGTGATTAAAACTGGGAACACAGCAGACTGAGGAGACACACACACACACACACACAAAAACAAAAGGTGGTTAGAGCCTGCTATGTGGCGAGGCGAGATAATGAATATGTGATAAATGTCAGCGGTAACCACGCTGGCTTCTCCTCCAGCCTCCCGGCTCGTCGTTGTTTCCAGCTGACATCTCCTCAGCTGCCTCCATGCTGATGTGTCAGCGCCGCAGGCAGACCGGCTCAACCCGTCAGGACCAAATCAGAGCCGGCTGCCGCTCAGAAAGCCTCCTTCCAGGACATGCAATATATGCGGCTCGCTCAAACAATAAGCAGATTAGAACGTAAAATGTCCGCTCTTGATTTTCACTAGGAAATCGATTTGACAACCAGAGGTTTGAGCTGGGACTGACTCAGGAGAAAATCGGATGCAGTTTGGAGAATGTTTATGTTGTGTGCATGATGTAACATTTTTCCTACTAGTTACAGTTTCTCACAAATATTCACCCCTTTTAAAGTGACTGACCTAATTCAACAGAGGTCCAGCCAACTGGTGCCAGTAGTTTACAAATCAGTCATGATCAGCAAAATTTGGATTTTTTTTGTGTCAAAAACAAATTACTAAACAACCTTTAATGTCAACTGATTTCTACAAGATATTGGCAATTAAAAATATTTAACATAAAATAAATGATTGCATAACTGCAAAAGTATCAGCCAGGAGATGGAAGCAAAAAGAAAAAATTCTTAAGGACCTGAATATCTCCTTCGAGCTCAGTTAAATCATCATCAAGACATGAAGGAATATGATCCATGTGTCGGTCTGCCTGGATCAGGTCGCTCTCACAACCTGACAGACTGTGAAGAAGGAGACTGGAAAGAGGACACCAGGTTACCATGACTACGCTGACGAAGGAGAGTAGAGAGAGATATCTGGAACAGTTCTGAAGAAAGAATGGCGGAAACCTGAACAACATGACTGAGAGCGACCTACAGAAGCTGTGTTTCCACTGACCATATGATTTCCTTATTTGATATTATGAACATTTATTTGCTTATTTGAAACGCGGCAATCAAAAAAACTCGCTAGGATCTGGTGATTTTTTGCTGCATCAAAAATAAGCGTGTTTTGCAAAACTGCAATGGAAACACTTTTGTCACATGATACAAGTCACATGATCAACAACAGGATGTTACTACTGGCAGAAAAGACGAAGAAGACGACAGGAAGTGGTTGTAGGATGACGACTCGGTTTGTTTTTTAAACATCTTATCTGGTTAAAGAAACTTATTTGCTTGTGATTTTAACTGCGTTGCTTGTTTAATGGAAACACTGTTTTTTCAAAATTAGCAGAATACCAACAAAGTTTTGTGCTCAATTGGAAACGCAATCACCTATTTTATGATACATATTTTTATTTCATTGAGATTTATTTTTTGCAAAAATCAGTTTTCACTTTCAGATCAAAAAGTTTTTGGTCAAAGAAGCAAAATTTAGCGGATCATGATTGAGTTGTTAAAGCAACAGAAATCTGAAACATCCAAGGGAGACAGTTTTTATTGGCATAGCACACGGACTGCTGTTTGACTTTCATTTATTTCACTTAACACACACACACGCACCCGCACACACACCCCGACACGCCCACATACAATTTGCCATCAAGGTGAAAAGCTCTCAGTTGTTTGCGTCTCCCACATGTT
The DNA here is from genome assembly GCF_002775205.1 of Xiphophorus maculatus. Classification (NCBI taxonomy): domain Eukaryota; kingdom Metazoa; phylum Chordata; class Actinopteri; order Cyprinodontiformes; family Poeciliidae; genus Xiphophorus; species Xiphophorus maculatus. The sequence continues at coordinate 26,958,011 of NC_036455.1, read as the reverse complement.
GTGCGTAGCTCTAGCTACAAACAAGAATTTATAAACTAATATTTTTAGATGTTTTTTTTTCATGTGTCAATGACATTCGAACACAGTGAGAAAGGGGTTTGAAGAAAAAAATCGCGAAGAAGAAACACAAAGGCTGGGACTGGGAGGATAGTGAGATGAAATTTGCGAGGCCCCTTCTCCCTGCAGCCGTCATTTCAAAAGCACTCAGATGTTGAGGCTTCAAAGGCCAGAGGAGGATTGAGGCATTCAGAGAAGGGTTTTTGAAGACTAATATTAGCTCATATTCAGACGAGGGAAATTGAAACTATTTTCAGTTGGTGAACGAGAGAAATGGCTTTCGGCTTTAGTAAACCAAAACCCGTCCCAGTCGGAGAACTAAAGCAAGAGGCGCTAATTTAATAACCTCTCATATCTGCAACTGGATCTTTTCCCAGCAGCACTGAAATGATCAAAACACAATATCAGGCTCTAAAACTCAGCATTTATCTGAGCCATACTGCAGGATTATTAGTGACGCTATACTCAATTACAGGAAAATGGATCCAGAGTTTTAAGCAGCTCCACTGATTAATAAACCTAGAAATAATTCAGCTCAAAAGGATTTATGTTCTTCAATATCCAGAGATTATGCCTGTGCTTTACAAACTTATCGTTGCATTACTGTCTTACTTCATCTTCCGTTTATGTCTGGAGATTTCCCCTTTCTGTTCCAACAGGGATGAATGAGTTTGGTGTGGAAGAACATGACCGACCTGGACAGCCCTGACCTAAACCTGATGGAACACGTTTGGGATAAATTAGAGCGGCGAATGTGAGCCCAGCCTTCTCGTCCCACGTTAGTGTCTGACCTCAAAGATACAGATGGCGCTTCAGGCTGTTTTCACACCTGATAGCCCAATAGACTGGGTTTGATTTGGGACCAAGATTGTGACATTTGTTACATTTTCAGCTGGTGTGGCTTGCTTTCACACTGCAAGGTGTCAAACAAACCAAACCCCTTGAAAAAACCTGTTTGCAAAATAAATTTAAAAAACTGTCTACTGCCTTTGCCTGTAGGGGCGCTGCACCATGAACCACTGAAGAAAGCGACATGAAAACCTCTGAAGAAGTCATGAGCACAATTCCCGCTTCACAAAATGCAAACCAATATATTTACCCAGAATGCCATGCAGTGTAGTCCACTTCCTGCTGTTGGAGCAGTCTCCAGACTTTCTAGGCAAACAAACTAGATTTGGATTAAAGCAGACTAAACAGGGCTGCTGTGAATGAACCCCTAAAGATTTGAAAGTTCCAGCTGTAGCATGCGCCACACTCATGTCTTCTGAATTTGGAGAAAGTCAGAAAAATGAAATAACTATAAATAACTTTGGTTATTTGCTGCTCAGAATGATCAAAGATGCTTCTGAGGTAGTTTGTCCTCTCGTCAAACAAAAAAGCAATTCCAGCCTCATAACTGGTACTATTCCATCATATTTCCTGCATGCAGCTATCCAGGCCTTCCTAAAAAAGGCCAAACTTGATAGTAGGGTACATAGGAAAACTCTAAATTGCTTTTTCTGTCCAAAATCCCAAAAGTTATTACGCTAAAAATGCTTCCATTTTCACTCTTCTGCATGGTATTGTAATCTCTTCAGGGAGGTTAGGATTCCTTATAACTCTCTGAAAAGGTTACGTAACCATGGCGTCTCAGGAATAATAAGTGATATATATACATATATAGTTGAAACCAGAAGTTTACATACAGTGAATAAAAAAACGACACGCACACACAAGTTAAATCTGATCTAACTTTTAGTTCAGATTGAATCACTTAAATTATTTCCATTTGCTAAATGATTAGAGAACGAATGTATCAGAGATTTATTTATTACAGAATCAGAAGCTTACATACAACCCCTCAGTATTTGGTGTTGTTTGTTTTGGCTCAATCATTTTAGGTTTCTTTCCACTAGCTTCTCCTAGTTGCTGGAGTTCTGGCCCGTTTCTTCCTGGAACATTCTGTTGGGTTTAGTGTTGCAGCTGCTCACCAGGTTGCCTCTCAGCTACAAAATCTGACATTTACCATATCCATAAAACCTGCCATCATCATTATTCTACTGTATATGCTGCCACTCTGAGACATCACCAGAAAGTATGACTTTGCTTCTCATTGATGACACGCAGTTCTGCCTCCATACTTCAGCGTCTCCAACAAAACAACATCATGGTTGCAAAGTAACCGTTTGGTCACAGTCATCACCAACAAACCTGCTAAACTTGCATTTGTTCTGGATTCAAATCCTGATTTTTGGTTCAAAGACAGAAACAATTTGTCTTCTATTTAGAAACGATTGCTTCCTGGAGGCGTGGCCTCTGTTGAAGATTTAAATTTCACCCAATCTCTAACGTTAACGTATGTAACGCGTGAGTTTCACGTTACAATGCTTACTGGAAACTGTCTGCGCTGTAAACAACCATCCTAAACTGCGAAGAGAAAATAGCCGATCCGAATGTCACAGCTGTTAATGATAATTCAATATTTGGAATGCCGATGTGGATGAAAAGGTCAGGCATTCAGCAGGACAAAAGAGACGGCACCCCGCTGTGAAGCTGCACCTCCAGCAGCCTCACAGCTTCAGGCTGTATGTGCTTATGTATTCTCCTCCATTAGCAGAATGCATTGTGGTCTGTAGTCACTTCTGGGACGATGTGGAGTTTTCTGGACAGGTCAGCTGGACGCCTTCAGAGGGGTCAGTGAGGGTCAGCAGGTAGCCAACACGGACTGAACGGCTTCGTTCACCATTGCTAAAACTACAGGTGGACTACAATTCAGAAAAATGGCATCATTGTTCACAACTTCTTCTGTTCTGAAATTCTACCGGAGGAATCCAAGTGAACAGGAGAAAACCCAGACTGACTGTCTGGGGGAATTACACAGGAAGACAGGAGGAGGCCAGGCTAGAGCAGAATAGTTGGGATTCAACATTTGAAGGGACATTTTTGAATGTTGTGTTTTTAAACTAAACGGAAAACTAGATATTTTTATCTGCACCATTTATTTTCTCTTAGAGTTGCTCAAGATCAATAATTTAACCAAAGATAACAATAAGAAATCCCTCAGTCCCCCATGTCTTCTTACCTCGAGCACGAATGGCTCCGTCTCAGAGACTTTGCCCGTGGCGACGCACTGAAATGAGGCGTTCTGCCCGGCGTTCACCTCCACGTCTCCCAGCCGAGAGAAATGAGGCACCTTGTCTGTTGGAGTGCAGACAGAGAGGAAAGACACAGATCAACGCAGCACTTCTGGAGTTCAGTGATGCTGTCTAAGCAGAAAACAAAGATGGAGGAAAGCTTATTCAGAACCTCTGCTACAACGACGAACAAGTTCTTCTGTATCCATTTTTATTTACAGGTAAATACTGGAATTGTTTTTGATTATTTTTTTCTCTCTGGCAAAAAAAAAAAAAAATTAATCACAACCTCGTAGTGATTTTTGTAGCACTGTCCCTCAGCCCAGGAAACTGAGTCACCGTGCAAATGCATCTCGCTCCAAAGAGGGAACGAATGCAGCAGAGGCTGAGTTTAGATTCCAAACTAAAAATAAATCGGTAAGTGTGCCGATTTTGAAAGTTTCAGGTCCCTTCGTTTCTTTTCTTTTTTTATCTAGCAAGGATTCAGTGATTTATGCTTCACAGTCAGTCTTGCTTTTCATGAGCACCGGAAAACGGATATCTGAATTTCATGAGGTCATAAATACGCCACATTATCATTCATTAACATTTTTCTACATTTCTGCTGCAAAAAATAAAAATACGCCAGTTCTCACTAAAAGTCAGAGTGGATCTTGGCAGCCGTCACTACAAGCGACAGTTAAAAACGCTGGTATTTTTAGATGATGTGTTGTAGCAGCAGAGCTTTGGTTAGGCCACATTTCTAAAAATGCAACAACATAAAGGGGAAAAAAACTGTAACCATTATTATATTGTATTTAATTAAGATTAAATGTCTATCTATACATCTATCTACGAGGGTTTTTGAGCATCATCAGTCCTTCAAAGGTCATGCCAAATTGCTCAATTGGATTTAAGTCTTGCCTGACTGGGCCTCTCAAAAAGTTCCATTTCTTTTATTGTCTGACTTGCTGGTGAGCTTCAATCATTGTCCCTCCTCATAACCCAAATCTGTTTAAAGCTTAAGGTCACAAACTGACGTCCAGACATCCTGCAATTGACAAAAAAAGATTCAATGTGGGCAGTGGTGAATCTAGAAAAAATATCTACAGGGTAGGAAGAGAGAGGCAAGGTTGGCATCATGTGATAGAAATGTATATGTAGATTTATATTCAGGAGCCCCTAAAGAGACACTGAATGAAAAAGTAAAAAATAAACTTTCTCTTGTGCAAGAGATCTGGTACGCACGAGAAAGTAGGTAGTGTGCACCAGATATTTATTTTCGTGGGACGAGTTTCACAACCTTTACTGCATTTAGAACACTATGATGATGCATAGCATGCAGGTCTGGGTCACCCTGTAATGAGTGATATAATGGTGACAGGTGAGCAAAGCTGTGCACCACACTGACTAACTGTGTCTTGTTTATGTGACTCTTTCCGATGCCATCTGCAGCAACATGGGAACTGTAGCCACGCGGTAACATAGAAATGCAGAGCTGAGTATCATCCATATAAGCACTGTGGTTTATTACTGTACAAACTGGAGTCAGTGGATGATGGAGAAAAGTGGACCAAGAAAGGAGCTTTGTGAAATTTGGACCACTTTGGAACTTAAGCATGAAATTCCTACCAACCTTCCCAGAGATTCATTCTGCATGTCTGGATCAACAGCACATCACTGATGATGATAAGGACAGTGAAAAGATCATTTCCCTAACAATGAAGGTGACACAGCAAAAGACTGAATATAATGTTCAACCAAATTCCAGCTACGTAAGGTTCTCTGCCAGAGCAGCTCCTAGCTGTTCTTCGCCTGTGGCATCGCAGTAGTTTTACAAGTTCCCATCTGGGAGCTTGAAGGCTGGATGAAAAGGTCAGGCATTCAGCAGGACAAAAGAGACGGCACCCCGCTGTGAAGCTGCACCTCCAGCAGCCTGACAGCTACAGGCTGTATGTGCTTATGTATTCTCCTCCATTAGCAGAATGCATTGTGGTCTGTAGTCACTTCTGGGACGATGTGGAGTTTTCTGGACAGGTCAGCTGGACGCCTTCAGAGGGGTCAGTGAGGGTCAGCAGGTAGGCTGTGAACACGGCGGAATCTGCTACTTACAACAGGGATAGTTGAGCAGCACGGTGTCATCCAAGGCGATGTAACCCTGCCGCTCTTCGGAAACGGTCGCTTCAAAGATGACCTGTGGAGACGATGGAAAAATGAAATGACTACAGAGCTTTGCACTTTGACAAGCAACTTTCATTGGGAGTTGGAAATTAAGAGAGAAGGGGTAACTACTGTACTGCTGCTAACTACTGCAACCAGTTGTAGATGCTTAATACAAGCCTGGCTGAATTCAAACTATCCATAATACAAGAATCCAGTCTAGAGGCAGTTAAATGACGGGTAACTGTTTCATTAATAATCCTCTGATCACATAAGAACATGACTGCACGACTGCACTGACACGGTTCTGTATTTCCTGGGAAACCAGTGACGAGATATCAGTGACACTTAAAATCTGTCTTGATTTTTGCATCAAACACAAACACATTATTTACTGTTTGGTAAGTTTTGCTGTGTAAAAACTATTAGGTAATAGGGCTGTGTAATTTTATCGATTCTACGATATTTATCGATATTTTTTCCTCCGAAAGTATTGATTTTTCATCCGCGAGCATTAATACATTAAATCCTACTTTGAGTTTTATATCAAATCCACATGAATTAAATGACACTATCACACATGACATTTTTTACCCCGTTGCCCATGTTCATTAAAAATGACAGGAAATGAAACAACCAGTTACAATTACCAAATAACATTTAAACAAAGGAAATATGTAACAAAAACAACATTTATTACACCTGTATTACACTATCAGTTCAATTAATTCAATCCAAGTCTATGGAACTGTCACAGAATGTCACCAACATCACTCTGTCCCTCTAAAATTTTTCTGAAAATCTTAAAAATGTATTGAATCAAATTGATTTGTAGTTTGCTGAATATCGTGGTATATATCACATCGTGAGCAGAATAATGTGTATTATATTGTATCGTGACATTAGTGTATCGCAACAGCCCTATTAGGTAGCCAAATATGTTCAACATAACAATGTTCATTTTAGATTGGAGGGTTTTATATATTAGCATTTTTTATTTTCAATTTGAATTAATGTATTCATCAAAAACTGGTTATCAAATGTAATTTTTAATCATTTTTTCTTTTGACACTAGGAAAAGACTAAGATGGTGCTTCAACATTTTGATTAATTTACCAAAATGTATCTGAATTTGCTGGATCTGTTAACTATCGTTCTTATTTGTTGTGTAAAAGCTCCAGAGGATAGTCTGGCTGATGGTTCCATCATGTACTGTAAATGAATACATCACCTGAGTAAAATTTGGGAACTATTTCTTAGATTCAGATTTAGAAATAAATACTACAGGTTTCATTAGACCATCTTCTCCAGCTGGTACTTTCATTAGACCCAGAGGATCACAGCAGGAATCCTTTAACACAGCCTAAATATGAACTCACTCATCTAAGTGAGCTGGGCGCACACAGAGACTCAAAGTGACTTCCCAGCATGCACCACGGTCATTCTACGATCCCCAAGATTAATTGCAAACCATCCCCTGTGAGAGCCTCCACGTTTCACTGAGCCGCTCTGTCTGAGCTAGCAGGTGCTAATATGACAGCGGTATATGCCTCTGACATGAGGTGTGCACATTACCGCTGCCGGTCATCTGTCCGCAGCCCAGCGCCTGTGAGCGTGCGCTCAGATGGCCGAGAGATTTGCAGTGTTGGCCATGCTTCAGGCTCTGAGTGCCGGGGGCTGATCAATAACCCCAAAGGCCTTGGTGGATGGATACAGGCTAAGCTTTTCTTTCCACTAATTTATTTTTATTTTTCATTCATATGTCGGGCCATTAGGGACGTCTGACCGATTAACTCCTCAATTCATCACGCGTCAACGCACCCACCAGCATCGATTTGCTCAGCTTTGCGCTGAGACACTAAGCTCCTCTGCATCTGCACTCACTCAGAGAGAGTGTGTGGCGGTGTGCGTGGGTGTGTTTGTAACATGCACAGCCAAAAAACAAGCATCAGTGTCCAATACCTGTGTATATGCAAACACTAAGCTATTATGCAAATTGCTAAAACTCAATCCCAGCACGGCATGCACAACTGCAGATTAGACAGTTTGCTTGACGAAGAGAAATAATGGCCGCCCATAAAACTCTGCCCAATAAAACACACAAAAAAATACTGTACTACAAATAAACAAGGCAATGTTATGGCACAAAATTTCTCAAAATATTAAAGGGGACATATGCAGAATCCACTTTTTAAGCCCTTATATACATTTTGTTTTGTACTTTGAGTTTCTAGGATTGCAGAGAAGTTTAATTTAGAGTGTCTTGATGATATTGTTATATTCTATTTGGGTCATTGTTCAATTTATTCAACTATATTTTTTGAACCTGCTAAGCAAGGTCACAGATTTCAGGTTAACAAGTTTTGTCATTTTTACTTCTCACTGACATTTTGCTGTCAGATTTCCAGGATGCTGAAGCTGCCTGGGTAAGTCGAACTTTTCGGTCCTATGTGCTCATATTCAAAAGATGTGTGTGTTTTTTTCAAACATATAAAAGATGCTAGCTTGATAAAAAAAAAAAAAAAAACAGTCCTTTGTTCTACACTTTACTTCATCCAGAGAGCCTGGACCCTCAGCTACTGAGAAACGATTTCTTCCTGGAGGCGTGGCCTCCGCTGAGGCTTTAAATTCTACCCAGTCACTAACGTTTGGCTGTGACGTTTGTAAGAAGCTTACTGGAAATTTCCTGCACTGTAAGCAACCACTTTCCACTTCGAAGAGAGAGGAACTGATCTGAATGAAGTGGCTGTTGATGTTGCTCAATTTTTAGAAGCGTGGCCAACACTGACTGAACGGCTTCCTCTGCTGCCATTGATAAAACTTCAGACAGACTACAATTCTAAAACAGCGCAAAAAATTTGTGTCACTGTGCACAACTTGTAAAGCGCCTTGAGGCGACATTTGCTATAAATTGGTGCTTAATAAACTGAATTCAATTAAATTGTCCTTCTATTCGCTGATTGGCCCAGGTGAAATTCTGCCGGTGGAATCCATCTTACTGGGAGAAATCCCAGAAGGAGAGATGAAAATTGCATCATAAGGCAATAACCAGGATGAAAAGATCCAGAAGGAGAAAAAATATAGCAGGGGAAGAGATATGGGAGGAAAAAGTCACACTATTAATATTTGCCACCACATGGGTGATGGCATCTTAAATATTTTACAGCAAAGTTTCAACCTTTTACCCACACCCACACAACAGTGTCCTTAAAAAAACAAACAACAGAAAAGACGGATTTGTCCAAACGAACATATCCAGCTGAAGGTGATTTTGTTCCACAGTCATCTCTCTCAGCTTCTTCTTCTGTTAACAAAAATGGGCACCAGGAAAAGAAAAAAAATGGAGCATGTGACACAGCAAAGGAACAATCTGTGAAGGGAGAAGTGAGTTTTCATTCGAGGGGAGCAGCAGGGGGGCGCTGCTCACAAGAAGAGGACTCTGTGTCATCAGCGGTAACCAAAGGAAATGACACGAGAAACAAATCCACCTCAGAGAAGCAGCTCTGCTCTGACCATAGATGGTTAAGAAGATAGATAGAGCCGCACATAAAAAAGAGAAAGGGAAAAAAAAAAACATGCAAGGATTGTAATGTCCACCTCCTGCTGCTTCCTGCTTGGCTCATGAGATGCAGCGCTGCAGAAGCAGCCGGCCTGCAGGGGGAAAACATTTACCCAACCTAACCAACACACCGGAAAGCCAAAAGTATTCACACCTCCTCAACTCCTTCACATGTCCTCACATTATAGCAGCAGATGATGGAGTGTGTCTATGTCCAAAGAACGTATGTTGAAAAGTACGTGCAAGAAAAATATCCGTGACAAATGTGGAGAAACTTACAGCTAAAATGGAGAACATGTTGACAATAAAAATGTCAGTCTTGCTCTTCACAAATCTGGGCTTCATGGAAAAGTGGCAATCACACTCCTGCTATTGTAAATAGGAAATGTTTAAACTTTGTCTTGTGCCAATCAGGAGACACACAAACATGACGAAGATGGTTGTTAACGGAGACCAAACTGGAACTCTCTGAGCTACATCCGAAAACCTGTTTGTGGTGGGAAACGAACACTACTTGTCACCTTAAGAGGGCGACAAGCAGACAAACTTTATTATTGTTTATATTCATACTTGACTGATAAACAGGCCTCCAGTCACTAGGTGGCAGCAGTGTTCAAATTAACTGACAGGCTGTTAAAGCCAGGAGAACCAGCACAGGTACACTGGTGTACAGGTACTGGAGGAGGAAAGGATGGTTTTGAAACATGCCAGTATGTACCTCCATAGAGGACAAATGGAGACGTTTGTGACAGTGGAAAAAAATTGGCGGCAGAGATTAGTAAAGCAAGTACGACTGAGTATTATGGTCAGACGAAGAGATTTAAAAAAAATTAAAAAGTCATAAAATAGTAGCTATAGGCAGAATGAAAATGCTGTTGCTGGAATAAAGTTGTAAACATTTTTTGTAAAAAGTCATAATGACAAAAAGTTTTTATGGTAACCAAGATCTAATATGAATGGCTCAATAAGTCTGTGGTTCTTCCTCTGGTAGACATTCGCTTAAACCATCGTTTTAAAGTCCTGCAGCTGATAATAACTTCATGTTAAAAGATGAACATTTTTTCTTTATTTGTAAAACCAATACTAAGTATAATTTCACAAGATGCTCAGGTTTCCTCATTTTAACACAGTTTGGTGTGGAGTTCTCATAAAATTATAACTTTATTATCAAAAACAGACAAAAACCTGTTAGTCTAGCCTAAATAATCCACTGTAAGTGTCTGTGGTTCACAGTTTAGGACACAGACACAGCCTAAATGACTCTTTGGTTTGCTGTGAATGCAAAATATTATGAAGTTTTCATGTTTTCTGAGAAACTAAAATAAACAATATTGTTCCAAATTATGAACAAAAATGTTAAAGCGCTTTATTATACCTTTGCCTGTGAAGCCTATAAGCCTGTGAAGCTGACAAGTAAGCATTATTTACAGGTTTAAAACGTTTTATTGTTACATCCCAATGAATCATTTGTACTTTTTCTCTTTTGAGTATCACACAGACTGAGAATGGCCTAGTAAAAATCTACATGATACAAGAATACTTATGAGATTGAAAGAGAAAGTTGAGCAGATGATAGTTAAACATAAAAAGTAAAACTGGAAACAAAAAACAGAATCTGCCACTTAGCAGAAACAAGGCTACAAACCAATTACTCTGAATATAAATGAATAAGTCTGGGTTTTTATGCGTCATTTAGTAATTTTTTTCCACTGCCACTCTTCCAACTCGATTGGGCATTAAGTGAGGGCAATACCCAATCCCAGAAGTCAGAGGAATGCCACCTAAATGACTAATGGGACATTTGCTTTGCTTTGCTGCAGTGGCACTTTGCTTTTACTGCCGCTCAACGGATCAATATATGTAAGAGGTCTTTCACCCCCTCTACGGTTAAACGCTTGGATAGACTTGGAAATATTCTAATTAATAGCCAAAAAGGCACCCATAGTTTTAACAACAGTGATGTGGAAGCTAGAAGTATTGACTAGAAGTTTGAAAATCTCAGAAGTAATGCTCAAGGCCAAGAACACCTCTGATCACAGTCCATCATATCTGTGCAGCCTGTGCCCCTCCTGAGGCGCTCCATGATTACTGGCAGATTTTTTTTTTCTTTTTTATCTCATCCACTTTAAGCACATTCTCCCTCTCTCTCTCTCTCTCACACACACACACACACGCACACACACACACACACACATGCACACACACACACACACATTTTCTCCTCCAGACCCTTTGAAGCGTCCTTTGCCTGGGAGGGGCTGCAGCGCTTGGGCCGATGTGTCGGCTGGCAGCACCTGACACAGATTTTTATCGGCCGCGCGGCGCGGAGAGAGGAGTGGCGCTCTGAGCTCAGTGTCGGCGGGGACAAGAGAGGAGAATGCTACGGCTGAATTTATACACCAATTCTTTTTCCCAGTCATACTGACCACTCAAAGTGCTTCACACTACAGACACAATTTTATACCAATACTCTGATTGGAAAGCAAGTTGGGATTAGGCGCCTTGCCCAGGGCACATCGACGTGACAGGAAGAAGCTGGAATCAAACCTACAACCATCCAGTCGCAAGGCAACTACTCTACCACCGAGCCACAGAAAGGAAGATGATATTAAACGGGCTGTTTATTGAGTTGGTGTCACTTTATTAGAATCTGATCACAGTGGGCTGCATGCAGCATTTCAAAGGAACATTGAGAGAAAAGGTTGGGTCAGGAAAGGTACAGCAGCAACACTGATAACTGCAGACCTGGGAGGATGGTGAAGTAAATCAATCAATCAATCAATCAAGTTTATTTGCATAGCTCATTTCAGTAACGAGGCAGTTCAAAGTGCTTTATATCATAAAACACAAAAATAAAATTAAAAAATCATAGAAACATCATACAGTCACCAATTGAGAAACCAGTAATAAACATACATTTTATCAAGTGCCATCATCAATAGACATCAAATACGTTGGTCAGTATAGTTTTGGTCATTTGTTATGGATCAACAGCAGCTCTAACCAGGTGGGTTTTTAGTCTAGATTTAAAGTTGTTTGGCAGTTTCCTGGAAGTTTGTTCCAGATTTGTGGTGGATAGAAGCTGAATGCTGCTTCTTCATGTTTGGTTCTGGTTCTGTGGAGGCAGATCGAACCAGAACCAGAAGTAAAAAGTTTGGTAAAGATTCACAGGCTGCTGGTTGGAGTCCTTTTGTTAATCGACTCCTAAACCAGAAACAACCTAAAAGTTGAGTTACAGTCTCACTTTTGAAAGTTTGTGTTGAGGTAGTTACCTCCTCTAAGCCTTCTTGGAAATCTTTAGGTTATCGTCAACAGAAAGAGGAGAGACACCAAGCCAGTCTGGCTGAAGGTTTTTGAAGCAACACCTCAGCAGATCCACATGATGATGCCCTCATGTCGGGTGTACATGTTTGTAATGTTTAGAATGTTTTGGAAGACTGAAATGTCTTGAAAATAAAATTTCATTTAACTGATATGATTATGCAACTTTATTTGTTGTAAGTTTGTTGATTATTCCTTCATTTAAAAAAGCATTTAATCTAGTTTCAGTCTGTGTTATATTCACCGTTATGAAGGTATTTTTGAATTGACCTTTATGTTGTACGGTGCCTTTAGATGACATGTCATGAATCGGTGCGGTATAAACAAGCCAAACTGAACTGAATTAAAACAAAGTGGACATAGAGGAAGATGACCAGGAAAAAAGTCATTACTTAAATGAAACACCTTCAAGCTCAGCCAAAATTTGCAGCTTCTCAAACAAGCCAACAAATCCTATTTGGAGAAAAATAACATTTTAGGTTCAGATTAGACAAAGATTGAAATCTTTTGCTACAACGTCAAGAAGGGTGTTTGGAAAGGCCAGGGTTCTGATTTCAAACTTGAGAGTATTGCACTAAGTGTCCGACATGGTGGTAGTAGCTACATCTTCAGGGTCCGTGTCACTTTACTGGTATTTACACGTTGCTCAAAGTTAGTGCAATGATGAGGAAATCCTCCGATGTCTTCAATGTCACCGTTAAACGTGGATGGAATTGGCTGTTCCAACAGGAGAAAGATCCCAAACTAGACCTGGATGAAATCAGGGAAACATGCTGAGTGGAATGGTCCCGGTCTCAATCACATCAAAACGTCATCAAGCATCCAGAAAAGCTGTGCCTGTAATAAGAAACTCATTCCTGTCTCTTTTGATGAAGCAGACAAACTTTGCTCCTGATCTGTGCGGATGCTCATGCTTCAATATCTGCTGCAGACGATTCAGCTTCACAGGAAACTTAAGGAGGTCTGTCTCTTTGCCTGCTGGGAGAACTTCCATCAACACAACACAGTAGACTGTACGAATCAGCTCACTCCACTGAGATCGCCTGTCCCTAGTCCTCCGGCTTCTCCAAACTTTCCAACATCCACACTAAAGGGAAGATAAATCATTACTTTAATTATCAGCTTGGCTGTTGGTGCCGGCGATGAGGACAGGAGAGTTGAGGATGGTGCGGTGCAGGCTGTCCTCATTGATCTCTTCAGGCCTCTAATCCATTAACTAGCTCTTGATTTATTGAGGTGGGCCTCAAAGTGCACCAAGGTTATGGAAGCAAACACCCACCACCACTCAATCCCCACCTTGAACACACTGGGTCAAATGGAATTGAGGTCAATTGACTCTTGTGCGAAACTCACGCTCCTACATCCACTGCCTCCTCATTACCAACAGTTTCAGGGAGAGGCCAGGAGGGTGGAACTAGAGGGGGGGATTACTAAGAAGACGGACCGCATTAAAAAATAAACTATCAGCTGTAATGAGGTGAGGAAAGGCTGCATGCAGCCGTGAGAATCTTACAAGCTCCACAATACCACTAATTATGCATCAGCACCGATGGAGGCATCAAACTGAGCTATTGATCACAGTGCAGCACTCAGGTAAATGGACCAGTAAATAACGGCACAAGCTAAACATGCAACCCAGAAATTACACCGCGATTGAAACGGCTTGTTGTACAACTCAGCAGTAAATCTGCCCTATTTAAACATGCATGTTGAGTGGGAGAATAGAAACTGAACTACACTGTAAACCACCATGAAGAATTAGACTGAGTCTGAAGCAGCTTGGTAAACATGTGGCAGCGCTAGTGAAAACACATGGAAATCATCAGACTAACGCTTCTCCTCTAGAGATGGAGATGTATTGAAAACCATCAAATGTGGATTGCCTGTTGACGATTTGCACAGGTATTTTTTTCAATGCAATATAAAAGGCTGTCAGCCGTTAGCAGTTAGCTGGTTACTTAAAACGCAAAGTAAACGACTATCTTTGTATTTGGGAATAATTTCAGATGTTTTCTTATGTTTCTTACGTTTTCAGTGTTTCATAATGATTCCTAATAATTGCAAAGCAATCATTGTCTGCTCAATTGTGTTGGTTTATCGATTTTTATCTTAAAGGAAGAAAGAAGAGAACTGAACGAATTAAAGGAACGGAAATAAAGAAAGAAAGATAGAAAGAAGGCAGAGAAGGAAAGAAAAGACAGAGCAAAAGAGAGCAACAAAAAGAAACGGAAAGAAAAGACAGATGGAAAGATTTTTTCCTTACAATTTTTGTAATTATGAAATAAATATTTTGACTTCTCGGCCATGTGTAGAGGACCACCTTACAGATCAAAATCACTCTGATTGACTTTCTTGTAGACAGGAAATCAGGAATGAGCCAACAACATCAAAAGCACTGCAGGCTTTAGAAAAGGAAGAAAATGTTACTGCTGATCAAAAACGACACAAACAGGCATATTTGTTAAAAAAGCACATTGATAAGAGTGTAAGGAAAGCATTTTGTGAGCTGTGGAGAGGTGAGTGTAACTTTTAAAAAAATGTTCATCCATAAACTTATGATGAAGAATTATTCAATGGACAGGAGCAAGTCGACCTCTCAGAGGCTCCAGCATAAAAAAACAAGAGGTAATTATATTCCCACATGGTTGATTTGGATAGCGTTCCCCTCATTTGAAAACAGCTGATTTGTTTGTACTAATATTATCTTTGTTGAATGTTAAAATTAGTTTCATGATCTGAAATATTTAAATGTGACAAGGGAGGCAAATACTTTTTTCACGGTTTTTCTAAATGTAATAATATAATTAGAGGCTTTTGCTTCTTTTTTGAGCATCACACTGAAGCCTTTTTTTTTTTTATCTGTGGACAAAATATGGTCCATATCTGCTGGCAAGCGGGCTGTTTGCTTGGATTTGAGAGAAAAATCTATAATTACCAGCAGGTTTTGTTGGCAGAGTTACATAAATGCATTGGCAGAAAAGAGGCAAATACTGGGTGCTGTGTGAAAGAAAATGGCATGATGGCCTCACAATTTGAAGACCTGAATCCACACACTACATATGGATTAGTAAGGATGAAAATATGCCAAAACGACAGGTGTGTTTTACTGAAATTTCAAGGCAGACGGGTGTTTATGGTTTGAAAGTGGTTGAGCTTAGAGAGTGACTGAGCAGAGCTGGTATTCCATCCATTAGCCTTTTCAATTTTTCCAAAGTCTGGCTGCAGGTGTGGGAGGTCCAGGAGGGATAAGCAGACATTATTTCCAAAGCAACATTGTATAACTTGTCAGGGGGGACAAGTTGTACTAGCCAGGTACATGGACTAGCCAGTCCAGGTACATGGTCTGGCTCTGCCACTGGTTCTCTGCCGGGTAAACCTGAAAAACCTCCAAACAGAATCATCCAGAAAACATTTTGATCTGATGCTCAAACCACCTCAACCTTTTGACCGAGTTCATCTGCTACAGGCAGAACCCAGACACCCTACAGAGTGAGTTCATTTCCAACTGAGGGTTCACAGTCATAATCCACACATCACTTTAAACTGAACCTTTGACTACAGACACATTACAATGCGCCTACAGTCAGCTGGTCACTCATTGAATTTAGCTGTCAACTTGTCAACATAACGCGCTAAATCTTAAATGTATACGTGAAAAATGAAAGAAAAATGGATGCAGTGTTTTGCTACTAAACTGTCAACATTATGACAACTAGAAAACAAACTTTTTCCTAAAACATATCAGCTCCTGATATGTCAGTGGGGCTGTTGTCAGTCCGTTACTGGGCAATGGGTCTGTGTGTAGCCTAGCCAACACAGAGCAAGAAAAAAAGAATATGAGTGGTTTTGAGTTATTCTCCAACAGTTTTTCTATGTTATTTTTCCCTTTGCTGTGGTGCACCGCACTAATTTAATGATACTTACATCTTCAGGTTTCATTTTGTTAATGGAATACTCCTATTTCTACTGCAGCAGCGCAGCTATGGATGGCAAGTAAAAGAAGAGTCTTTATGCCCTCCAGCAAAAAGACTCTTCTGCACAAAATTTCAGGATGTAAACAATAATTTGCAATGCATTTGTATGTTAGAACCTTAACCTTCAACACTGTTAGAAGGTTAAGTCTTAAGTCTTTTTAAGCCTCCAATGGGTTTTCTTCTAAAATTGACCCATATTTAGCTCCATCCATCTTCCCTTTAGCTCTTCCCTCCTTCCCTGTTCCTTCTGGAAACAAGCATCTTCCCAACATGATGCTGCTACCGTCGGGTTTTATGGAAGGTGATTTGCAAGGTTAGCTTTCCCAACACAGTGTTTTTGCTTGTTGTTTTGTAGCAAACTGGGAACAGAACATCTTCTTGCTCTATTTACGGAATGACTTTCTTCTTGCAACGCTTGATTTAAGTCAGAGTTTGTGTGGAGCATGTCTAATAGTTGTGCTTATCAACAGATTCACCCACCTGAGCTTTGAGTCTCTGTCGCTACTTCAAATGAACAATGAGCCTCTTGGCTGTTTCTGTGATGAATGCTCTCTTAGCCTGGCATGTTAGTCTAGGAGGACAGCCGTGTGTTGGTAGGTCTGAAGTTGTGCCATGCTCTTTTGTTTGTGTGGATGACAAACTGAACAGACTTCAACGACATTGACGAGAAACACTGTGGCATTTGAATGTCCTGCAGTATGCCGAATTTTGGCATCCCAAAATAAAATAATTGTGGAAAACGACGTAATATAGCACCTAAAGACATTTTAGACGCTAGATTACTTTGACTTCCAGGCAACCTTTCAACACAGTATAAAAAGAACCCTGACTCAATCGTCAGACATTAACAAAGCCCAATCCGATTTACGTTTGGGTTGGGTTTTCCATGTATTTGTCTAACCTGGTAATCGCTGGGCCAGAAGGTGCTGACGGCCAGCTCCACCTGGTGCCACTGTCGCCCCTGGGAGCCAGAGATATTCCACACGGCGCTGCCCTTGGGGCCGCCATTGACCCGGATGTAGACCTGCAGGGCCCCCGGGCTGTGGCCGTCACGGCTGTACAGGAAGTAGCTAAACTGTATGCAGTGGGTGTCGTTCTCACTCAGGGGGAGCAGGTACAGCTGCGCTCGCTGGCCCCCCAAATGCTGAGAGGAATTGACCATCATGAAGGACCCTGGAGGGAAAAACAGGAAGAGATTACCACTGACATCTTCAACTTACTGCAGCATGAGCCTTTAAAAGGAGATTTGAAAGTTTACAACACTAAAAAAACACTAAAAAAAGAGATGACCTTGCCAAGCAGCTTTAGCTAGGCATATTTCACATATAGCAGATATCAGAGCATTTGCAAGACAGAGCTAAACAAGCCAAAATATAGAAAGTAACAGGATCTAACTGGTTGGGCTTCGACTGGAACACTCCTAGGATAGAAATGTCATGTTAGTTTTCAGCCGCCGAAGATTGCCTGCCATCTTCCTATTTTTAAACCCCCGGAACAGAGCCCAAGTGCTAGAGCTGACAGGTTCAAGGATGCTTCTCAGAATATCTGTTAGTTCCTGTCAGGCTATTTGTTTGAATTTGGTGTGTCTGCACTGCTACCTGCTCTCCACCTTTGCCTCTATCACTTTCTGTCCTCAGAACTGCACCAGGGTGTCTAGATTGGACTTTCATCTCAGAATGAGGTTTGCAGATGTATCAGCGGCTTTCCTATTTCTGCAGCACAGCAGACTCGCCCTGGACAAGAAGGGAACCTGGCGTTAGATAGAGGAGAAATAAGTTGGTGCTTTCAAACTAATACTAAGCTGGAGCTGAGTTGGGAAGTTTTTATCTGCCAAAGTGTTGCTTATGTAAAACCTCAAACCTCCAAAGAGTTGCTTTTTTTTACATGAGAAAGTGCCATATGTGGAAGTTTAAGTGATCTCCAATACTGAATGAAAAAAAATTAATTTTATAGAATCTGTCTGTATTCAACAACTAGCAGGAGAAGTGTCTAAAGACGACGTGTTGGTCTAACACAACTCAAATTTTGGTCTTGTTATTAATAATAATAATAATAATAATAATAATAATAATAATAATAATAATAATAACAAGTCTATCAAACACTTAGCAATAATTATTCCCTCTCTGTTTATACTAAATTCAGTGTATGTGACATCATATGGAGTAGGGTGTGCTAGTTTCTCATGTAAAATAATTTTGCTGATATATTTTGTTTATGAAGTAAATCTAGAATAAATTTGGTGTTCACCTCCAATTAAATCAGTTTCATTTCCAGGGATTATCAGATATGTTGACGCATATAAACACAGTTAATATGTGGCGTTTCTTTAAAAAAACACCTGAATATTCCATGAGGTACGACTGACCGTGGCTCTGCTATTGAGTTTACTTTAAGAGCTGCTCAAATGTTGCACCAGTAGATGTGCTTGGATTACAAATGTGCACAAATCTTCGTCTATATTCGCTAATGTTGAAAAAACCCAATTGAGCAATTCTGGTGTTTCCATTAAATAAGAAATGAAATTAAAATCACACGTGAATATGTTTGTTAACGTGGTAAGTCATTGAAGTCATGGCAGTGACAGATGTAAACAGTTACATGAGATATATTCATAATTCATCATGGTGCTAGCGCTCATCATCTGTCAACCAATCAGAGGAGACGTTGGCGTATTATTCAGGCGTTGGAGCAACAAGCCCCGCCTACTTCGGAGCGGCTACATATGCAGCGTTTTGGAGAAAATGTAGTTGGTGATTTTACAGAAGAGTGATGGATTCATCATGTTGGACTGACACACAACTTTTCATGTACGGTGATGCTGTGAGAACTCTGGTGGAAAAAAACAACAAAAAAACAAATCAACAATCATCCTCCACTTCCTGTCTTCTTCATGGTTTTTGCAACGAGAATTTATTTTCATAATTTCAATTTGAATAATTTTATGGTCAATGGAAATGCAGCTAGTGACCCAGTAAGAGCACCACTTCATCTCATGCTACTCCATGCTGACACTCCATCCACACTGATCAAGATTCTCTCATTGACACGTTAAAGCGGCTCCAACGGAGGAGCGACCCACCCGCTCCCAGAACCTTCAGCTAATCTAACCTCTTCAAGGCACTCTTAGGTTGTGTTCAGATCATCCAATGTTCACGCTAACCGCAAATAAAATCTTACCCCAGCCGGTGTTGGCCTGCTGAGAGACACAGCCGGGCCAGACAGCAGGTATGGTGGGTAGTGTAGTTGCCTGAGGACCCCAGTTGAGGGAGAGTGCAATCACAATCTGGTCTCCGACCATTAATCATCCTGACACAGTTATTAGGGCCTAATGGCAGCCGAGGGAATACTTGAACCAGAGAGATGGCGATAATGCTTACATTCTGACATGCAGAATGAATATCAGAACCCCCCCCCATAAACACACAAACACTGAGGTCCCAGTCCAGCAGCCTTACCTGCACCACTGTAAGAGGTACAGTCCTCCTGGAGCTTGCCTCCTTCCCCTTATCCTTTCTCACCTTTCTTTGTTTTTTTCACTTTCATCACTTCTTTCTGAGAAGTTGGCTTGTTTGAACACAAAATGTGTTTGCTGTTTTCTAGTCAAAGCAATAGTTATAAAATATCTCCAAAAAAAACAATCTAATAGCAGGTGATGTGTCGAATCATTTCTCTCAAGGAAATGACTCAACACTCCTGAGTGTTTGGATTTCTGTTTGTGTGAATTTCATTTTCTCTTGTGGGTTATTAAGGTTCAAATAAAGTCTGGCAATATTCTGTTCATTTTATCTGTGTTTATTGTTTTTTAGGTGTTGCCAGATCAGTTTATTCCTTTGAGTTTAGTGCCTTAGATTTACTCTTGTGTTCTTCTTTTTGTGTATTTGAATTTTATTTCTTGGATCACTCTCTGGCATTTTCTCTTTTAGTTTATTTCTTCAGTCCCAGTTCAGTTCCTTCTCTGTTAATCAATCTGCTTCCCTGTTATTTACCCTCACCAGTAACTGAGCTCACCCAGTCATCACATTCACGTCACTCACCTGATTCTCCTACTTTGTAAGTTTCTGGTTCTTTTCCAGAAAGCGGCAGATTCTACTGTTCTATGACTGTTTCCACGTACTTTGTCAATCTCCACTCCTTTGTTGGTTTTTGTCAACGTCTCATTCAAATTCTGTAAATGTTTTCTCTTCATGACCATTTTTATTACACAAAGCAGTAGTGGCTGTCGATGCTGTGGATCCACTAAACCTGTCATGACATTTCCTGGACTAGAAGTGATTTTACGTTGTTGATCAGAAGATGGGGTGTTAAAAGCAAACCGTAATCTTTTCGCACTTTAAGGTTTGAGAGTGGCTGTTAAGGACTAAGTTGGACAGAAACTCAGTCATGCTTGCAAGTGTACTTATGTCAATGGGTTTTTATCAGAAAGGGCAGACATGCTGGTTAGTTGATGGAAGGATAGATGGTGCAAAATAGACTAAAACTTCAGTCCACTTTAATCCAACTCCAGTTCATTTGTCTGGAAAGACTGAGTGTTCGAGGAGGTTTGAAAGGAACTCTGGTCCACCTAAAGAACTCTGTCTGGTTTTGAGGAAAGTGAACTCTGGTGCGGTTTAAATTAATATTAGGATGCCAAAAGCCAAAAGCAGTCTCCGCATTCCCCAGAATGCCTTGCCAGCGCAAAATACAACCAAAGCAAATGTACTCGCACTCGTGTGAGAAATGGCTCGTGATCTTTTGCCAAAGACAAAGTAGAAAACCTCCAACTGCTAAAATCTGACACTACTCCATCTTTGTTCATATTTGCAAAGAAGGAAGTTGCGCTCAGTGTCTTCTTGTAAAGATACTGAGAAAACCTCTGAAGGTTTTCTTGGTGCAGGGGGGGTGCAGGTTTTTCAAATAGTTTGTTTTGGTTTGTGTAAAAGAGAACCACAGCAGCTGAAACTGGAAATGTTGCAATTTTTGGTCTCCAGTTGAACCAAGTCTAACAGACTATGAGGTGCGTAAACACCAGAAAAATTAAGAGAAAAGCTGAGGTTCACCTTCCAGAAGGAAACAACAGTAAATCTCCAACCTGTAGTACAGTGGCATGGTTTAGAAGCACAGCTATGTTTGAAATCTGAGTATTTGTGGCAGGACTTGAAAACTTGACTTCACAGTTTTGCAGTACATTGTTGCTAGCACATTAAAAATCACATCATGTGAATCCTTATGGAAGGGTCTGTAATACAACAAAGTGATAGTGGATATTAGGACTTGAGGGTTTTCTTCTATCAGCCCATACCTTCAGGGAAATAGGGAAAAAAATCAAGTTGGTCAAAATTAAAGTGATAAAGTGAAGTTCATGGACATTCTGGATATGAAGAGAAATAAAATGCATTTCACCCAGCCTCTCTGACCACAGTGTGCTGCCTCCCTCAGCTGAGCCATCCCTGCTCCCCAAAGCGTGGATGTGATGTCAACCTGCCTGAAATATCCTGTGATAACAAGCAGCTACTGTCCTTAGAGATCTTTCTGTACACTTGGACAACACTGACATTTTTTCTTTGCCTCACAAGCTTTGCAGGAGTAAAAGCGGAGCAGTCTATTGGCTTATAGGCCTCTGCAGCTGCTTTGATGTGCCAGGGCTCCTGGGGAGCGGTGTGCTTAAATTACTTTTTCTTCAGCTGCGAGAGCAGAAGCGACTTAGTCTTGGAGGGCAAGTCTCCAACTGTCCCTGTGAAAAACACTGCATGGAGATGAGTGGGAGTCGGGAGGAGGCATTCACAACACATTCACAATGCACCGCTATTCTTAACATATGCAAACATCTTTAATGAACTGTCTGGTAAATCCAGTGCTGGTGAAAGCGACGATCTGTGTGTGGGGCCACCCAGTGGTGGAGTGAGTGAACAACATCTCCCACCTTCCCGACTTAATCGCCACAATCCGATGGGCCAGATAAACACTTCCTGACTTCCTCACCAGTGGCAGGGGCCGTTTCTGCAAACCTCATTGACATTGTAGCTAAACAAATTATTCATCCAATCATATTGAGATTTGGAGCCAGAAGACAGACCATTTCCTGTCCTGTCATCTTAAAGGGGCAGTATTACATGGTTTCCTGTCACATAGTGCCATTTTATCGCACAATCAAGAGACTATGTTACCTTCATTGTTACCATTTTTATAAAAATGCTATTTATGTATATCAAATACGACAAGAAATTTGACTTCATGATTTACATCTTGAAATTGCGCCTCTGTCTCTTTCTGAAACTTCAGGAAGTCATCATAACATGGCTCCTCTATTAACCCTTTAGCAACATTTTTAACAGTGTTGCACTGAGAAGCAGCTCCTACAATGAGCTCAGCTATCAGTTCTACCAGGTGTTTGCTAATTGCTGCTGGCTAGTCCGAAGGAGCCGAGTGACAGAATCATGAGGGAGGCCTGCTTTGTGAGGCAGAAGTTGCAAGAAGGTCTAAGAAGAAGCTGCATTTCAAAGGTGGGGCTACGCCCAACCAGGTGTTTGGCATAGCTGAATGGTTGCCATAGAGATTTAAGTACTCAAGAAATAAGGCAACGCTCTAGGTATGTTTTTGATGAGCGAATAATATTATACTGTGATGCAAAGCTCAAAAAAGTAGATTTCACATACTGCCCCCTTAAAAAAGACATCTTGGATGTAAGCGATAGGACTTCTATATGAAAAAGGGCTAGAAAAGCAAAACTGCATTCATATTAAAATGCATGATTATGACTGATGCAGGCATATAAAAAAACAGAAAATTAAAATATGTAAAGCACATCTACGTATTTTACAAGGACATTTCTGTGTGCTACATGTAGACCCAAGGCTAATACTTCTAGGTCGTCCTAACGTCAATTCACAATACACCAAAGGAGCAAAGTTTGGATATTCTGTGTAAAAAAAGTCACAACATCTGCCCAGCGTAGGCTGGGTGTGTTCGTATGTCTGCCCGTTTTTCCAAGACAAATTGAACTTTCAATATTTGATATTGGTTCTTGACGTTGAGATAGCTTAAGAGGCTAAGGAGAAAAACCCAATCTGCTCCAATCTGGCTGACATGTTGGTAACGTCTCGTTAAACCTGACCAGAATTACAGATGTAGCACAAAAAACCCTTTTTCTGTCATAATTTCAGACTTAATTTATTTTGTGACAACAACTATTAATTAACATCTATGAATTAAACAGCCGGGGTTTTTTCTAGCGCTAACTGGAGAAATGGCTTGTGGTCTTTTACCAAAGACAAAACAGAAGCGGCTAAACCGATGCCACTCCATCTTCTTGTTCATATTTCATGAAGAAGGACGTTGCACTCAATGTCTTTTTCAGAGAAGGAAACGGTTTGTCAATAGACCGTCTGTATGAAGTGAAGCGTAGAACAAGGGGCTGGTTGTTACCAGGCTAAACTCCTCCTAAAGCCTACAGAATTGGGGCTTAACTCTAATTGTGTCTCCTTGATGGAAAAGATAGCTTCATGTGCCTTTCCAGTGTTTATGAAACATTATGCAACACGAATGAAAAAACAAAGTCTCACATTGAGATTTACAGCAGCTGAAGCGGAGAAGGACGGAAAAGAGAATTCCTCAAGGTTACCGAAAACAAAAATAAAATAAAATAATCTGTTCCCAGCTTGAGGTCAAAATGATTGATATAGTAATTAGAGAATGATATGAACCCATAAAGATATTGCTATCTCTGATAACCTTACTCAACACCCTTGAGGATAAACACATGAACAAAAGTGAATATTGTATTAGTAGATACACACTGGTGTGAAAACCAAAAAGAAAAAAAGAAAATGTACATGCCCGGTGCAGAGACATTCTCCATAAATCTATAAAAGCTGATAAGGCTCCATCTACTTCTCCCACGACCTCGCCAAGGTTGAGGGAACATGCATTAAGAGATTAGGGGATGGCCTGGGCACCCTGAATTCATATCAGAGCGCAGGGTGGAAGCCTGAGTTACAGGTCTGGCTGCTTTTATCACACTTACACTGGAGGTGGTGGTGGGGGGAGGGGTAATGAAGAGCAGCTCAAAGAGCGAAAAGAAGTGTGGGCAAGCAGAGAGAGGAAGAAACAAAATGGGAGAGATAGCGGGTGGCTTTTATGTTTGTAGTAGAGGCTGTCAGTTTTCCTTAGAACCCGTCCACTGCCATCGGTAACGCTTTGTAGGACTCTGGCTCCATATTCCACACGGTGACAACAACATCGCTTCTTTGAAAAGGCCAGGCAAAAAAAAAATGCTGCATTTTAATCACATTTTTTTTATCTGATATTTTCCACGCCCCGCTGCCTTCGACGCCATGAAAAGTCTGCTGTCAGTTGGCTCTGACGGGGACGCCATGCGTCTGATGAGACTGACCTCCGCTCCCCTCTGCTCCCAACTCCAGAATTTGTTCCACATTTTCAATTTGGGCTCTGAATCCCACAGAGTCGCCAACAGTAATTTCTTCTTTTTTTTCTCCATCTGATACTGTAACTCTGAGCAGGAACCACCTCGCCTGATATCGCACAGATACAAAGCGGTGGAGGTGATAGGGGAGTAGAGGGCTTTAGTGTAATCCTCCTGTTTGTTCCTTTTGTTATCTGGCTGCGAGGTGTGATTGGTTCACCTGGAGCTCGGCCTCGTTTAGCTCGTCAGAGATGTTACTCCGATCTTTGCCATTAACAAAGCGACAGATTTCCCACAACATCCAAACGGGAAGTCTTGAAAGCAGCCGCAGCAGCTGGTCGTCAATGAGACGCTGATGGACACTAAACATCCCGGGGAGAACACGACAGTCGGAGCTAATGAACTCCCCCGATGACGTTCTGGAATCTGGAGACTAACGGGAACAACGCAATCATTTGCTGTGTTTCTACACCATCGCCTCCTAGATGCGACAACATACTGGGTGAAATATGCTAGCCATATGGGCCGCACAAATATTCCATGCTTCTGTTCTGATCACTTAAACCCTTAAACTACTCACCAGTAAACGCTATTTCCTGTCTTATGGCCTCTTCAGCAGAGAGTATTCTGCCTTCAGAAACTATTTAACTATTTTGAAGTTATTATCCTTCAGAAAGTAGATAATTAACTGTAGCAATTAATTACATTTGTCTATTAAAAATCATTTCTGTCATAAATCTTTAAAAAATCTATTCTTACCCTTAACTGGGCTTATACTGGGCTGGATGAAATGGCTTAAAAATTTATCACGATATAAGTGTTTCATATCAGTCTATTGATAATTGTCGAGATCCATAATTATAGATCTTTTTTTTTAACTATCTGAAATACTGCCAAACTGGTGACATGACCTGTCCTGTTTTATCCAGTTTTTTCTTTTTAAGCAGTTATGAGTCACAGTGGAGAAACCTGAAACTGCTGCTGTGCAACTTACTCAGCAGGTATGGAGGAATTTTTCTGCCATAATCCAAGAGCACACATTTTTAGTGCGAAAACAGGATTTTATGTCTTTTTATTCTCAAAACTTTTAATACTTTTGCTTACATTTTCATTTTGAAAGCAGGACTTCATGTATTTCTTCTCAAAACTTGTAACCCTTGTACTCAAAACTTCTCCTCGCGCTCAGACTTAGTCTCTCCTCGGACTCTCTGCTTGCTTACCAAACAGAACTGCCTTTTGGGGCAGTCGCCTGGCAACCTCTCAGCCAATAGAATGAAAGTGTTGTACTGGGTGTGTTTGTTTCCTTCAAGCGGTTGTGCCTG
The DNA here is from genome assembly GCF_002775205.1 of Xiphophorus maculatus. Taxonomy (NCBI): domain Eukaryota; kingdom Metazoa; phylum Chordata; class Actinopteri; order Cyprinodontiformes; family Poeciliidae; genus Xiphophorus; species Xiphophorus maculatus. Next base: position 26,932,125 of record NC_036455.1, on the reverse strand, counting down.
TGTGGCTATTATCGATTGCAGCAACCTGCACCATCCATATCTATATTTAGATATCATGTCGTGACTATGTTGTCTTTGGTTGGGTGAACAAAATCCTGCCTAAGGTCAGTAGCTGTTAGCGATCAGTAGCGCACAGCTGGCAGATGTTTAGTGTACTATGGAGCAGAAAGCTGATGTCATTGTTTCTCCCTACATCCAGTGGGATGAAGGAGGAAGTTTGCTCCATCTCTTCCATCGATCATAATGGACCAGGATCATGTTGCAGACTCCAGTGGTTTTCTAACCAAAAGGCCAGAGATTTAAAGAGGAGAGGCAAAAACAACTAGGGTGGATTAGCAGAGCTATAAACTGATGGTTTCATTTTTCTTACTAAACATAAAGTATTTTTGAATTGAATCGATTCTTAGAAGCACAAAACTAACACTTAAACATGAACATTTCTATTGAAAACTGAACGATCAGAACCCAGGGGGATCAGACTCACTTGGTGGTCGTGTGTGTTTCTGTGTCAGTCACTCCATCATTCTCTCGTCATCTGACTGGCTCAGCACTATCCAGCTCACACAAGTGGCCCCGTCATAGTGTCATCTGATGCTGTCTCAGGGGTTCTGCCATGTCTCATTAGCTGGTTAAGAAAAATACATTCTGCACTTTTTACAAACCTTTATTAAGACCTTTAACTGGGGCTTAGAGACCTGGACCACAAAGAGATGACAACGCATTTACTCTAAAGCTGCACTATGTGACTTTAATACACAGTAAGTTTTTTTTTTTTTTTTTACATATTTATTGAAATGCATCTGATTAGCTTTCTAACTTCAATCAAGGTGAAAATTATATGATAGCTTTTTATTAGTGGAAATATTACCAATAACTTTAGGAAATATCTTTAAAAATGTGAACCCCTTTAATTATTGTTTGTTCTGTTATTTGTCTTTTTGACTACAGTAATATTTAGATGATGTTTTCATGGGCTTACTAGTAAATCTTTGCATAATTTGTCAATTTGTTTTACTTTTTGAGAAAAAAAAACAACTGTTCTTTACGCATTTACCTTTTTGTATTAACTGCCTGACCTGTCAGACCGGGCCCTCCACACAACCTAACTTCTGTTTTCCCCGTTTATGTCTGAGCGGAATATTGGGTTGCCAGGTGTTTACCAGCTAATTACAGGTTGTCTGTCTGCCAGCTATTAGGAGCTCAACAGGTAGCGAGTGGTGAGATTTCAAAGGTTTTCCAGTGAGAACAGCTCCCTGCTGGGCCTGGAAACAACGATATGATCAGAGCAAAGTCGCAATATGAGTCAGACAGCAGATCAGCAAGGAGTGAAAAGGTGAGATGATGGTTTACACAACATGACGAAGAGGACGTTTAAATTCAAGAAACAGTCTGCCTTTAATATGCAGGATCCTTTTCAATACACACTACTTTTACATTTGTAATTTTATGCAGTAAAATATTTAATAAATGTTTGCATCCACATTAAAAGGTGGTTGTTTTGTAAGCAGAGAAGGGAAAAACTGTTTTAAGTGAGAAAAACACCACCTTGTTAAAAGTAGGACACCTGTTTTAGACATGAAATAAAATACATTGATTGAGGTAGATTTTCTTAGTGAGAAGAAGAACAGCCACCGTTACCTCAGTGGTGAGATGCGTCCTGTAGCGCTCTACCAGTGTTTTCACACCTGTTAGTCCGGTAGACTTGATATTTTCCAGGGACCAAAGTTCCAACATTTGTTCCATTTCCAGCTGCTGTGGTTCTCTTTCACACTGCACTGAGGCAAATGAACCTGTTTCTGCCCTCGCCTGTGGGGGCGCTGCACCAAGACCCTCTGAAGAAAACACTGAGACAACTTCCTCCTTCTCAAAATGTAAACAAGAATTTAGCGGTTGGAGGATTTCTTTTTGTTTTTGGTAAAAGACCACGAGCCATTTGTCCCTCTATTACTAGATTCATGTGTTTGTTTTGGTTGTATTTACCCAGAATGCCCTGCGCTATAGTCGGCTTCCTGCTTTTGGAGCTGTCTCTGGTAAGCTTAGCATTCACATTCGCATTCAAACCGCACCAGAGTTCACTTCAACTGAACCCAGACCGAGGTTTGTAGGCAGACAAGAGTTTGCATCAGAATTCCGTTACCCATTCAGGCCAGGAGTGTCAAACTCCAGCCCTCAAGGGCCACTGCCCTGCAGATTTTAGATGTGCCACAGGTACAAAACACTGGAATCAAATGGCTTAATTACCTCCTCCTTGTGTAGATCAGTTCTCCAGAGCCTTAATGACCTAATTATTCTATTCAGGTGGTGCAGCAGAGTCACATCTAAAAGTTGCAGGACAGCGACCCTCAAGGACTGGAGTTTGAGACCTGTGTTCGAGACAAACGGACTGGAGTTCAACTAAAGCAGACCAAACAGGGCTGGTGTGAATGAACCCTAGAGTGATTTTAAAAGTCTTTTTTAACCTGAAAAAATGACCTGCAAGCCAGCAAAGATCTAGTCACACACAGACAGCAAGTTAGAGCACATCATGGTAAAAGCTCAAAAAACAACAACATATCATATCATTAAAGAAAACCTGGATCAGCCAAATTATTCACAAGGCATATGACAGAGTGGAAAGCTGTGAAAACAAAAAATAAACTGTGAACTTAAAAAAAAAAAAACTCTGCTCACGCAAATGGTGGGTGTATTCTGCCTTGATTAGTGTACCTGATCTAAATAGTATAATCCTACTCTGATATTTTAAGTAACTGGTATTTTGCTGCCCTGTCCTGATTCCAGGTCCAAACAAAACTTAGAATCTGGGTTGGGTTCAGTTAGTCTACCTTTAGTAGACTAAAGGTCTACTGGACCTTTAGTGTCCAGTAGAGACACTAAAGGTCAGAGTGTCTCTACTGGTCCATCTGAATATAGAAATATGTATGCACATATACCAATCCTGTCGAAACCAGCTACATGTACATTTGAATATCCAATGAATTCTCAAGGATTTGCACAAAAAAGAACCAACTAAAGAAATTCCTTTTTTCTTAACCATTCATTTTCTACTGTCCACAAATGACCCACTGAGCCTCTGAATAGCCAAGAAGAGAGAATTTGTAAAGTCCTCAATCAGCATTCAACTTTCATTCCAAATGGACTCTTTCATGACTGAATCCTCAATACTGGTCCCGCTCCTACATTGGGCTGCCTTTGTTCCCACTGCTCTGAAACAAGAATTATAGTAGTATGGAATGATTGTGGCGCTCAGGAATCAACAAAAGGAGAGGCTCAATGAGCTTTGACAAGGTAAATGTTGCCAAGTACTCCCAACTATCAGTCATTTCGTCCATTAAGCCAGAACAAATGATCTTTCTCTGGGAGATGTGCAACCTACTGCAGCCTGAAAAGAAAAAAAAAATCAGTACTGAAGGAGAGGAAGCTAAAAGGAAATTGGGGTCATTTTGTGTTCTCAAAGCTCAAACAGTGTTCACGAATGAAAGAAAGGAAACAGGTTTCTGATGAAGGAAAGAGGATTTTTTTTTTCATACACCGGGTTAGGAAAAAACACTGCAACTTGAGATCAAGGTCAAGAGAGTTTTGGGTTTTCTGTTATAGTTAGTTTTATTTCGTTGTGACTTTTAATCAGTCTAATTCTGTTAGTTTTAGTAAGTCTTTGCTAGTTTTTAGCAAAATTAGTGTTAGCTCATTTTTATTAGATGTTATTAGTTAAATATTGTTTGGCTTAGTTCAAAAAGGTTCAAGTATTGTATTGTGATTATGTATACATAGATTGGATAATGGATACTCAACAGAAGATACCATTTTCAAAATATGTATTCTGTTATTGTTGAACAATCAAATGACTCTGGAGTTTTATCCCAACTTTTTCAGTCACCACTTACATAAACTGCTTGTGTGGGGAGAAAAAATTCACATCAGTTTGAAAGGCTAATAAATAGCTTCATAAACACAAAAACGAAGGATATTATATCCATGATTTCAGTATAATTTTGTGTCATAAACACGCAATATAGTTGGAGTTAATTATAGATTACGTTTATTTTATTTCAGTTAACAAAAATGTTTTCTCCTTTTCAGTCTGTGTTATTTCGTTAGTTTTAGCTAACTATATAACTTCACTTGAGATGCACCGTTCCCACTACGTTCTTTAGCCTCACTGTGGTTGGGGGTCTGAGCCCCCAGAAACACTCTGAATTTGACTCTCCAGCCTTCCAGCTCAGCTTGAGCTTCAGCCAACCGACATAAGAGGATGAAAGCAGACTCAGTATGAAGGCTAATCTTCTCAGTGTCAGAAATCAATACTGAATTAGCTGCCACCCAAGGACAATGTGTGGGCTGGGTATGCTTGCTTTGTGCGGTGCTGCTGCTGTGGGGCGTGGCGGTGCATCCTGCCTGGCCCCTGGCCCCCGGCCCCCGGCCCCCGCCCGGCCACTCCGGCTAACTCCTGTCATCTGCTGCTTGTTTTGCTCTGTGGAAGAATTCCTCTCTCTGCCCCATTTCCACTAAGATTCTCTGGTCATGTCATAAACTGCGTGCCGTTTTCCCGAGCCCCACTCCTTTGTTTTATTCTCAGCTCCTGCAGTAAATCAGAGCTCACAGCGGGGACGCCACGGGCCCCCAGATATAGCCAGTGGATGCTCTGAGATGGGGACAAACCGCTAACAGAGATGATGCTCATACAACACATAAACATTTGAAATTTAATGATTTTAAAAATAATCAGTACTGAATTTGTTTACATTCAAATGTATCTAATGTGCTACGTGTTACATAAAATAACAATGCCTGATATTATTTTTAGGACACTCAAAGATACTTTACAAGACACAAATAAATAAATAAATAATAAAATGTAAATATATATACACACATATAAGAAGTAGGTAAAGATTGAAAAGGAGGTTATAGTTGGTAGTGGCAGATTATTGATTTAAAGAAGGAACTGATAGTCAGGTTGACTTTGCGCAGGCTTGCAGTTTTCACCAGTCATCACCACTTTTCCACAAATCTGATCGTTTTCTGAACTTCCTTCTTTTCTGACCAATCACTACAACTCAGCTGAACTTTGACCAATCCCCTTAAGCCGCTTTGGATCGAACGTCCTGTTTTACGTCTCTTGAAAACCAAAACTGCTATGCCAAATGATAACGTTAGCTTTTTTTTCTTTTTTTTTTTACAAAAACATTTTGAGATGTTCTGTATGATTTGCACTTTGACCTCTCCTCTGGACATGATTTTATGTGTATCAAGGTGCTATTTCAAGAAGGTGCTTGAAAATTTTATTCGTACTTAAAATTTTAACTATGTTAGCATCCAGTTTTCTTTGGGAAAGTTCTATGCAGCAATTTCTACTTTTTTTGAAAGACAATGTTATGGCAAAAATAAAACTTAAACAATGTGCAGCTTTGACAGCAACGTTTGGAAAATGATGCTGCAACATTAGTCATTTTAAACCACAACAATCACAAAATACCACTGCAACATCATGGAGGGACTGAATGCTAAAAGCTGGACGGATAGTGGAAAACTGTCTGAGATGTGGTTGGAAAAAATTTTTATTATAGAGATCAGTGATTTTTGTCAAGGTTTAGTGAAATCAAAGGCAAGAAAAATAAAACAACAGTAGAACATAAGGCTATGGTTAATAGTGAAGGGAAGAGCACAACAGCTGTGTAGCCATAAGTAAACCATTCGTCAGTGAGGCTATCTGGACAAAACGCCTCCATATTGAAGGGCGCCTGAATGTTGGACTCTGCAATAAAGAAGGTCAGGTGGTCTGGTGAGTCCAGACTTACCCTCTTCTAGAATAAAACAGCTTCAGGGTAAGAAGAGAGGCAGATGGCGTTACACCCTCCATCATCAATTTGGTCACAAAATAACCCAGAACAACATTTAAACCACAGCTGGACCAACTCGCCTCAGCCAATGTTCATGACTCAGCAATAAGACAGTGGGTATAAACAGCAGCCCTGAGGAGGTCTAAGGTCAAGGTTAAGACCACAGCTGAGAACAAAAAAATTAAATGGCCCATCTCATATTTCCAAAAAAACATCTGAACAATGCCCAAAACATTCTGTGAAATAAAGGGGCAAAAGTGAATCATTCCATTTCTTTTACATCTGTTGTTCAGCTAGCAAAGCACTGCAGAATACAAACTTCTCCAGTCCAAGAAGGTTGGACTGTATGAATAAATAATAGTGGTGAAAATCTTGCGGGAGAATGTCCGGCTGCTAGCTCATGACCTTATTCTTGAGGTTACTTGGATTAGGCAGCAGGACACTGAACCTGAAGCCCAGCAGCAGTACGTACGTTACATGATGCCACATAAGAACATGGATCCAGGCTGAGTAACCTGAAGAGACCCGTTTATATAAAAACAGGTCAGGGTCTGAGTCATCAGTTTCTGTGTTGCCTGGCAAAAACAAATCAAGCTCTAAAGTTCCTGAAGCGATCCCCACCAAGGATAAGGCCAAGTCTGATTTTCATTGGCTGGTGCGGTACAGTGATACAACATCTGCGTGGAAGAGGAGGAATCAGTAGGAGGATGCTGATCTGTCAGGCTGGATCAAAGCCCACTGCAGGTGCTCTAACCACAGAGCGCCGGTGATAAGGCCCTATCAGCCCTGGTCCTGCAGTGTGCCAGCAGCATGGAGGGAAAGGTGAAGTGCATCTGGAGGACAGAGGACGCCATCTGGTCCAGATCACCTCAAGCTGCAGAAACCAACGCCTGTCCTTTCCCTAACCCGGCCTCAGAGTTAATCTGAACTCAGCAAAAATGAAGGACTCTGTTAAAGTTGAGAAGAAAAAACTCGCTTGTCTAATAGTGGAGCTACAAAAGTATTCACACCCAGCGAAGCTTTCTATGATTTGTCATGCAACAACCACAAAAATGTTTTCTTTTTTGTCGTAGATCAACACAAACTGCTGTAAATAAATGAACTGGAATGAAAGAATAAATACATTTTTACAGAAGCCGCCTAATTAGGTAGCAGAGTTCACCTGTGTGATTAAGTTTCCACACTGAGACTCCGTTCCATTGGGGACAAAAATTCAAACAAACCAAATTCTTTGAAAGTCCTGTTCCCTTCCTCGCCTGTGGTGGCGCTGCACCAAGAACTACAGAAGTAAACAAGATTAAAACCTCTGAAGAAGACATTGAGCGCCACTTCCCTCTTCACAATATGTAAAAATACATATATATATATATATATATATATATATATATATATATATATATATATATATATATATATATGATTTTAGTGGTAGGAAGATTTCTCCATTGTCGTTGGTAAAAGACATTTCTCCTACTGGCACTAGACTAGCAAGTTTGTTTTGATTGTATTTACCCAGAATGCCCTGCGCTACAGTGAGTAGGTTATAAAACAATTTCCCAAAGTTTTAACAGCTTGATTCTTCATCTTGAATAAAAAGACTTTGGTCCAACAAAGGCAAGGCTACCAAGATAAGGCCGTTCACCATGTAGGGACAAACTAAATAAGGATAATATTTTCCATTACTTTATAAAGCATAATCAATCATTAGATTATCATTGTTATATTCTCATTCAAGAGAGTTATGGAGCACCACAGGTGCTAAAGGTGCCAAGCTCATATGTTCAAACGATTTTATACAAGTACAGAGAGCATGAATATGTCTAGTTATTGTTCAGGAAGGAGACGTGTTTATAGAAATGTTTGTTATAAATACACACTAAGACTAAGATCTTCACTTTGGGACATTTTTGTTGTGATACAATTGAATTCAATTGTTTGAAATTTTCATTCATCCAGTTGGCCCCCTTGTTCAAAGGAGAAGCTTGTTAGTCTAAGAAAACACAATGTGGGAAACTGGTGCACTTTACCACATAGATGGAAGATCATCATGTGGAAATACTGAAGCTGCATTTCAAGACATGAGGCAGGACATCAACTCTGGACCACAACTCAGTCGTCCACATGGACAAACCTCTGATGGCCTTTCTACCAAAAAGTAGGAGCATGAATGTAAATGTCAGAGTTTGAAGAAGATTTGAAAGAAAATCTCTATACATTTTTTCACTCATTATTTTGGCATTAAGTGAATAGAAATCATTTTAGCAGTCCTAATTAAGTGAGAAAATAATTTAAAGAAAGTGCTTTAAAGTCAGATATTAAGAATAGAACATTTTCCTGTAAAAATGTGGTTTTAATTGTAGCCTTTTTTCAGGTTTTGAGTTTTGCAGGGTAGGGAGGATGTGTTAATGATGAACTATGACTAAATATGTGTCTTTAATCTTAAGCCAAAGCACAGCAGGCTGTTGGACTGAAAACACAATGGTAGCTTTAAATTTAGAAGGTGCTAATGAAATGTCGACCGTCAGCTGAAAGGAGGCCCTTCGACACCCGTTGGGGGTCCAACCAAAGGACCGACAGCTTAACGCTCCACACATTATGGTGCGACTGGGAGTTATTCAACATCAGCCAGGCTTTGAGCCAATTGGTTGCAGGCAAACTCAGAATCGGCCAATGGGCCTCTCTGCTGGATTCAAACGGGCCAAAGGGAAAGCGCTCAGTGCTCATCGGCTTTCACAGAGGCGCTCCCTCTTAAATCCGCCGCGCTGCCAGACACAAATGAAAGGCGTTAGTAATCCCAGGATCTTAATTCACATCCTGCATGGCTGCAGTTTTAATGGTGCCGCTTGCAGCAAATAAACCCTAGGAAATTGAAATCAACGGTAATAAATCAGCATAATAAGAATCTCAGCCGACGTCTGAGGGGAGAAAAAAATGCACACTGTTTGACATTTATGAGGGATAACTTTAAATCCTCAGATCTGCAACAGAGGCGCAGTCTGGCTGACTAAAACTACAGCTGAAAAAGTGGGGTCTCCACCTGCAGTGGCCCGTTGCCAATAGTTACACCCCGGCGCAGGCGTGGATGTTGACGAAGTTAAATCCATGCAAAAGGTAGATCATATTCATTGTTCTTCTGTGCAAGTAAAACCAGAATGGAACATCTTGATTAGAAGTTTACAATATCTACAGCAGATTTAAAAAAATAATCTTTTTTCAACAACATCTAAGAGAGCAAAAAAAAAAAACTATGGAGGAATTCTGACTCAACAGTGTCATTAGTGTTATTACAGTGAGCTGAAGAAGCAATAAATAAACGTTGGGATACATGCAGTTAGGTTAATGCCTCCTCTCCTCTCCTCCACTGGCCCACAACACATGAACCTAACCCAACGGCCCCCACTGGGTCCAAACTGCCAAGACAACAATAGCAGTCCCAGCTGCAGCAGTTGTGACAAGCAGCAAGTGATTGGAGAATGAAGGCAACAAAGGACAAGTGTGGGCGTGGGGGTGTGTGTGTATGTGTGTGTGTAAGTTGGGAGAGACTGGGAGTTCAGCATAGTTCAGTGTCTGCTGTCCTGTCACAGAGAGATGGACACGATGGGGGTGGCAGGAGGACAAAAGGTTCCCAACAGACTAGAAATGAGGTAACACATTAAATCCTACACACACACACACGATCACGCCCCCAAACACACACGCACCCGCACCATTATAAACACACACTCCATTTGTCATTGCTCAAGGGGAGAACAAAGACAAGGAGGGGAACAAACTGGAACTGGGTCAAAAATCTAATTAATCTCAGACAAGAAACACTCAAACGGAGAAAGATCCGTTACTGACCTTTGACCTGTGTCTGTGGGGGTGTCAGATTTGTGAGGGGCAAATGGACTCATTTTACATTAATGCCAGGTTGGGTTTGTTATGCCAGGCCAAACTGAATGGTAAAATGGGAACTCATGTATGCTAGAGTCTACTCAAACGTTTTCATAGAACTGATGCGCTCGTCAACTTCTGTAAAGTTTGTCAAAAAATGGACAGTTGGTGGCCTAATATCACAGGTTTCTGTGTGGTCAGCTGCACAAACAGACAAGGAAACAAACCAAACTTGTAATTTTATTGTCTAAGTTTTATTGAGGAAAGAAGACAGCGGTGGATATTATTCATAAGAACAGTCCTCGGTGGAATCACTGATTTGTAGGAAACACTTTTTACAAGATCAACATTCATTTACATTATAAGCAAGTAAGATTAGTAAGATGCAATCAAATATTTCAATACTGAGAAGGTATGTTTCTAATTATCAGTAAACATGGAGAAATGAGCACAACATCATGTATCCTAGCATGTACGACAAAAACTGGTTAGAACCTAAAATTTTTTTACGTTTTTAAGTCTCCCTGTTGTCAGGGGAAACGCTGTTTATGACAGTCCACAGGTGTCAAACTCCAGTCCTCGAGGGCCACTGCCCTGCAGTTTTTAGATGTGACCCAGCTACAAAACACTGGAATCAAATGGCTTAATTACCTCCTCCTTGTGTAGATCAGTTCTCCAGAGCCTTAATGACCTAATTATTCTATTCAGGTGGTGCAGGTGGTACTTCTAAAAGTTGCAGGACAGCGGCCCTTGAGGTCTGGAGTTTGAGACCCCTGACATGGTGGAATAAATCATTTGTCGTGAATTCAAGCAAAGTTGACAATTTGAACAATTCAATAAGCATTTCAGGAGGGAAAAGATGTGGGTCGGTTGCTAAGCTAGCTATTTCCAACTTATGTAAACAGTGCTGTCTTATGAGCCCCAGCTAGGTGCTAATTCCACAGGGTAATTAGCTCAATTTGAATAAGGAGAAGTCATGGCTGTACTAGAAAAAACAACTTGGTGAAAACAATTGTAGCTGTTCCATTCAATACTTCCATCCTTCACTTCCGAAGTTCATCATGGCGACTCTTGTGAATAAGTAACAGAGTTGCAAAGAGTCAATACTGCCACAATATCCCAAATTAAAATTCAGTGCTACCAAGAGTCTTCAGAAGTTGCCTAATTTGTAAATAGTTCTGCGTATAAAACATTCTCAGTTTAAATTCAACAATCTTCAAGCATGAAGCATGATGGTGGTAGCATAATGCTTTTCTGGCCCCAGACTTGAGATTGGGGACTAATCCTAATGTTCACCTATGTCCAGAAACAGGACATAGGTGAACATTACCCTAAACCAGTGTTTCTCAATTCCGGTCCTCAGGCCCCCCTGCCTTCATGTTTTAGGTGTTTCCCTTCTGCCACACACCTAGATTGAATCTTTGGGTGATTAACAGGCTTCTGCAGTACTTGGCGGCTGCAGAAGACGTCATGCAATCATTTGAATCAGCTGTTCTGGTATAGAGGCACATCTAAAACATGCAGAGCAGGGGGGCCTGAGGCCTGGAATTGAGAAGCACTGCCCTAAACATACAGAAAGAGCCACAATAAAATGGTTCCAGTCGAAGCAAATTCATATGTTAGACCAGCACAGTCAAAGACCAACAAATCTCGGTTAGTCTTAACCCTAACAAGCATCCAGGACTTAATGTAACGGAACAACAGACGGTTCTAAAAAGGGGGTTTAATTTGTAAAATGTAGAAAATCATTTAGCATTTTATTTCCACTTCACAATTATACATCAGTTGTGCCCAGTCCCAGTCCAGAAGGCAACTATCCTGCAACTTTTAGATGCATCTTTTCTCCAACACACCTGAATTACATGAGCGGAAGACCTGCTGGTGATGGAACTCAGGTGTGTTGGAGAAGGGATTCATGAAAGATGCAGGAGAGTAACTCTCTTGGATGTGTTGGTCTACCACATAAAATCCTAATAAAACACACTAGTTTGTCCTTTTGTATGCCTCGGTATATGCCTTGAGTTCTGGCTGTTGAGCAGCTCTTCCTTTTCATTCTTCTCTACGGATAAATGGATAAGTGGAAACTAACGGTTCAGGGGAGTCATTATTCCCACCCCGGTCACACTTTCTAACTGTCGTTTCTAATCCATTCAGAGACTTGCGCCGGCCCCTCCTCCTTTTAGGCGGGAGGCGGAGAGGCTGGTGGCAGGGAAGTTTGAAGGCAATGACTGAAAGTAGTGAAAGTGTCTGTTTGCCCCTTCGGGCCCCTGGGATCCTCACGTGATAATGTGGGGTGAAAGAGCTCGAGCAGCGCGCTGACAGCAGATACGTCAACAGAGCTGCAGAGCCATCACTGTGGGCGATGGGCGTCAGCTGGGGACATAAATAATGTAACACCTATAGAATGTATCAGCAGCTGCATGATTGGAGTTTGTGGCACTCCAAGGGAAAGCTGCATTGTAATTCAAGACAAATTCTCAGTCGTCAGCTGCTGCATCCAGAGTCATCGGGAAGGACAAGAGAAAGGAGGGAAGAGACTCAAAGAGACTCCAACACTTAGAGGATTATTGGGTAAAGACAGTTGAGTCTTACGAAAGTAAACTGTCACCAGTTTGAAAAGGGCAATGTTGTTGGAAAATGTTTCGGCATGTCGGATGACTGGTCACTCCACAATCAGTGCTGCCACAGCAGGTGTTGTCCATCAGCTGTTGGAGTCTAAATGACCTGCATTCATCTGGGACTCAGTATGGATTGGCTCTAAAACCCATGACTTCCCCAGTTTGAAACGCGATGACATCAGCAACCCTTGACTGGCGTTATTTTGACAGCTGTCACACTGGAATTTGCTCCTATTACCCAACAGCAGCTGATGGAGGCTGCCAGCATGCAGAAATGTTTCTGTTTTAGAACCAGCTTTTCTTTTGTATTTTTGATAAGATACCTTCTTATTAAGGAAGCACTGATATGAAAATGTGGGTCTTTATCAATATCCGATACCAATGTAACATCAATATTGATGTTAGTGCCAATATATTGTGCATCCCTACTTCTGAAATGTTTCCTTTAAAGACACACTGTAAACATTAAAAGGTTACTCAAACTCTTTTGACTTATCTCAGTCCAAGGTTTCCCCCCGGTGTATTATAATCCTGATGGGCCGCCAGGCCTCTGCCACAGCTCTAGGTTTATAGTTGCTTCATTGAACTGGACAGTACCAATCTCCACTGCACGTTGGCCTTGCATTGGGCTCTTTGTTCTAAAACTGTAGAATTTTATTGTAATTTCGTAATTATTGTTCAACGAGAGTCGCATGTTAAAAAGTGTCTGTTGAAGTTCTGATCCTAAAAGCTTCAACTTCCAGAACCATCTGAAGCTGATTTTTATTCGTTTGGATCCACTTTCTCATTGATGGTACATGATGACTTCAGACACGCTGAAGGAAAGTTACGCCACACATCAAACCTCTTTTGTCTTTATTTCTTCGTTTAAACAGAGCAGCTTTGAGTGCAGCACTATGCCACATATCTTGCCAGTGTTTGTTTTAATGGAACATTGAAAGAAACGAACGTGAAATGTTGGGTATTAAAAGGCCCACATAAACTATGGATATATAACAGGCAGTAAAGCAGATTTTTATGGCAAGCATATGCTTTAAGTTTCGTCTTCAGAGACTTGCTCACAATGCAAAAACACAGTGGATGACTTAAAAGCTTTTGCCTGAATGCATTCAGCCAATATATGCATACTCCAGACTGAGTTCTCCAACTACCAAATCAATCTATAATGCTCCTTTTACATGTGTAGTACTCTGCCTCATACATACCAAGGCTTCCTGACACAGTGTTCAATACTTGTGAGTAAAAAACATCAGAACTAAAGGTAACTAAAGGAAATGTGAATCCTGTTCACACCTAAAGACTAACAGAATAGATAATTGAACGTGTTTTTTTTCTATTTTTTACCAAAAGCACCATAACTGCCAAGGTGATGTTTAATGTATCCGTCTCACAGAGCTGCACTCCCCCTGCCACTCAGCTCCTCCAGACTAGCGGCAGCAGCAGTGTGCATACACCTGATGGAACTGTGCATCTGCTGAGATTATCATGGAAAATACTTCAGTCCAAAGCTCCTAAAAATGCTGTAAATGGCTTAATGGAGGAGCGATCTTATGATGACGTATGGAAGGAGAGCAGGAGCTTCTTAAAGAGACAGAGGTACAAATTCAACGCATCAAATTGTGAAGTCAAATATCATATTTAATATATGCAGCATTTTTATAACAATTGAATGTAGTGTAGTTACTTTATTATACTATAAAATGGCACTAAGTGCTTGAAAAGTGTATAATACCGCCCCTTTAACATGTTACAAAAGACACAGTTTGTCCTTGAACAGCTTCTTATATTTCAGTTACATCTTTATTAAACCACTCACTGATAATTACATTAACTACCTTGGGTTGTTCCTAGTTTTGTCGTGGTCAGTGACAAATACAGTGAAAATGTATCTTTCATGATAAGCTATCCTCATATTGCTATCGAACAGCCTTACAATGAACACCTCTGCATCCGATCAAGCTCATCTGTGATCTGAACAGCAGGAGCTGTCAGCACAAAAACTGAAAATGCAAAACTGGAGCAACGCAACATTACTTACACTGAAATGCACTAAACACAGCAATCATTCAGATGACACTACCGCCTCAACTAAATGCTCACAAAGAAATCCTAAAACCAAAAAGAAAAACTGAAAACCTTTCTCAATGAAGAAGTTGAAAAGACTGAAGAAATGCAGAACCAGGTTGATAGGAATGAATGAATTAGTAAGTGAAGAGAAGATGCCAACCTGGCTGTAAAATGAGATAAATGAGATGTGTGGAATATTGGAGACGACAGATTAATCTCTGGAAGGACAACGTATCCCAGAGAGCAGGACAGAAAGAACAATGTCTGAGGTGGAGCCTGAGACGACACTCATTTCTGGCATCTTTTTACCTTAATCGAGGTTCCGTGACACCTGTGGGTGGGCTGGACGCCCCATGATCCCCTCTGTGTTTCACAGAGAGGTGATGAATAAGAGATGCTCACACACAGAACATGACAGTGATTAAGTAGGAAACATTCAAGCTGTTTTGGTCCCAACAACTTTCCTCATGTAAGTAGCACACTGTCAGATGACCTGATCTCACTTAGCTCCGTTCTTTTTCTCCTTGGCTATACTCTCCTTTTAACTGAGTGTTAACAGCTATTTGCTCCCTGACAAATATTTGTTGTTTTAACGTTTTTGTCACACATAAATAATTTGGATCAAACTGTATTTTTATATCAAAGTGAACTTGCGTGAATACAATATTCAGATTTCATTTTTCACAGAGAACAACAGATCAAAATTGCCCCGTAAACTCCAGTGACTGGACCGGACAGATGGCACACACTCAACTCGCCTTCTCCTTTCCAGAAACACTCCAGTGGATCTCTGACAGTCTTCTGTTGTCGTCCCTCGACGCTCTTGTTTCATAGATCACCAGCCTGCCGACTCTCAGTTCAATTCACACTTACTTTACTTACCCCAAAGAAACATTAAAAGTTGTTTATAGCTCATATCGTCCAAGTGCCTCTACAGACCATCTTACACAGTGGTGCCCAAAGTTGGTCCTCGAGGGCCGGCATCCTGCATGTTTTAGTTCTCTCCCTGGTGGTAGTAACAACCTCCTCAACATGTCAACGTTCTTCTTGACATGTTCTTCAAATGGGCCATCATTTCATGCAGCTGTGTTAAACCAGGGAGAGAACTACAACATGTAGGATGCCAGCCCTCCAGGACTGACTTTGGACACCACTGATTTTACAAGACAGTAATCCATAGCATTTTTTTCTAACGGGCCTTGCTCAAGGACACAACAGACATGACAAACCAGTGGTTGAAACCAACGACCCACCAAGTTGTAGGATGTCCTCCTACCTCCTGAGCCACCATTGAACCAAAGGCAATGAAAACATTGCCATTCTATGATTGATGTTGATTATTAGTTTCTGATGTTTCTTGGAAAGCACCCTATGTATTCAAAAAAGACCTCCAAAGTATCAAGTTGGTAAAGAGTTGAGTGATCAAGATCAGCTTCAAGATAAACTTTATTGTAGAGAGACGATTTATTTTACACCCACAGAGAACAAAAACACAAAAATATACATTCATAATACAACAATATAAGGTAATGTTACCTTATTTTGTCTGTAAGGTAATATTACACTAACGGGGACAAATGAACACGTGTACCACTATGTATCAGTTGGCAGTAATCTGCAGTTAGCAGGTGGTTTGAGCTAGCAAGCATAACGTTGGTCTTCGTTGTGCCTGTTTCTGTTGAGCTGGGAGAAATTTACAAGGACAATCATTCTGCTGCATGTCTTTATAATGAAATCTGTCTGTTTATTTGACGGACTCAACAAATAAAAGTTAAATCTGACTCAAGAAAACATCAAGTATCAGAATCAGTGATGATTCCGACACATCTGTAGGGCGTCAGATATTGATCTTCTACATGAGTCATTAATGTGATGTTAAAGGGAAAGTTTGGCTTTCATGTTTTCTCCAGTTATAAATCATAACTCTCACTGTGGCTCACTGATGTCCCCAAACCAACTTTGTGACCCTTTTCAGGTTGATGGATGCAAATGACACGGCTTTACATCCAACACTAGCTCTCTCTGTACTCCACTATATGAAAACGTTTTATTTTATTTTATTTTTTTTAAACTTTGCTGTTCTTTTCATCACTGTGGAATCACAACAGCTTGAGGAAAATAACAAGATCATGTCATGGTAGCATCCTTCTCAAGTCTGTTGACTCTGAAGGAGAACTGCAGTTTGACAGCAGAACGAGTTGTGGGGGGAGTTAAAGGACAAAAAGACAGCAAATGTGAGATGTGTTTAAGAAAATTGTAGTTTTTGCAGAGTTTGTGCCCAAAACTGGAGCAGAGTCTGCAGTGAGAAAAACACTTGCTATTTGAAGAACAGTGTTCGATATATTCAGTTAGATCTTTTTGTACTAATAACATATTTTACAAAGGTAATGCTTGTCTGGTATTGGGAACAATTTGAAGTTACCAAAGCTCCGAGGCTGACTCTGTGACAGCACAGGTTCAGGTAAGCTCAGTAAGTGAACAGAACTCTAAAGTTGTTCAGCTTCTTCTTGTGTGAAGCTGTTCACAGGGTGAGTTCACAATCCCAACAGATTATCGGAAACTACCTGTAAACAATCGTCCTTCACGGCGAAGAGAGATGAGCCGAGCTGAAAGAGGCGACTGTTAAAAGTTAATTCAATATTTAGAAGAGTGACCAACACTGACTGAACGGCTTTGTTCGCTTCCTCTGCTGCCATCACTAAAACTACAGGCAGACTATAATTTTAAAACACTGTCATCCTTCACAACTCCTCCTGTTCGTTGATTGGCTCAGTTGAAATTCTTCTGGAGGAAACCAGCTCAGTGGGTAGGAAGGCAGTGGCCAGACTAAAAGAGAACTGTTTGGAGTGCAATAATTCAGGCTAACATATTCAAAGCGCTATGAACTTTCCTTTAACATGTTAATGTAATATTAAGCCAGTTGGACAGTGTCCCACAGCAGCAGATGCTCATACCAGACACAGATGGCGTTCCCTAAAATGCTAAAGGTCACAGAGAGTATGAAAGAGATGAAAGGTGAATACCGCCAATGATATTGTCAGCACAGTTTTTTTTTTTTTTTACAAATATTATTATTATCACCAGATTCTGCAATATTGTGCAGCCGCAGCAACCATCTGCACATTATCAAATAGGCCGACTAAATACAAAGCAGACTGAGGATATCAACAAGTACAACAAAAAATAACTAAAGTCGGCAACCAGGACACAATAAAACCCACAGGTGAGACACGATAATTTAAAATAACATTAAAAATAACATTTAAAAAGGTGCTACGGTAACTTAACAAGATTTCCCTAAAACTAAATAGATATTTTCCTAAACTGACTTTAGATTCCTAACTTTTTTCAAACACCATTATGGTGCAGGATTTACTTCTTCCAGCCAATTGGTAGAACAGGCTGGAAATAATGACATTCCTTGCGGTTTTTAAAACGATCTTTGTGTTCTCGTTATTCACATTATGACACGGTTACAGCTTTAACCATCAAAACAGCAGCAGGTCTGAGTTGTCTTCTTGCAGACATAATGGTGCTTTGAACTAAACACTGTCAAAATAAAGCCTCTTAAAACTTTCCAGCTTTTTAATTCCATTTTTTTATATCCCTGTACTGAACCAAGCCAAGGTGTGGGGGAGACTGATAGGGACTTTCAGCTCCTTGTTGCCCCTGAGAATCTGTCAGGAGGAACTCGGGTCTTATGCCAAACAGTGCCATAGTATTCTGACTGCTGCATGATCCGGATTTCTGAACCACGTATCAGTTATATTGTTTATTGTTGTTTTTTCTTGATGTTTATAGGCACCATACTGTTTGATATTACAAGATTCAATAAAGATTTAGCCAACAAAAACACCTGAAGGTGTTTGATGATACGTCAAACCTTAATAATAAAATGTATCTGTATCTGTAAAGCGTATTTACTTGGTATCGTATTGATACCAAAATATCTAGTATTGTGCACCTCTATATGTCAGGATACATTCATATTTTAAGCACATTGTAGTCTGCAAAACGTAATCAAATTCAATCCCAAACCTTGTCACCGTGGTAAAAATTTTTTTTTTAAAGTATAGTATAGTATGCTCACTCAGGGATATCATATGGTGATATAAATGCCTTCATAACAGCTGTGATTATTATGTTCATTCAGTTAATTATGTGGAAAACTTCCTAAAGCTCCAGAAATTCTCCTACAGGAAGTAGATCAGCATCTTCGCTGAATGAAAACCTGTTTACAGGGAGAGTGAAAACCAAAGCTCTAAGTTCCAATGGCTTTACTTTAACGGTTAAACATCACCTTCATCAAAGAACAAAACCAACAAAACCAACACAACTCACAACAAATTACATACCTGCAAATCAGTGACTGGATTCAAATATTAAGAAAGAAACCACACAACATAGGACTACGACAGTCACACAGTGACTACTGAGCACGCTAAATTCCCTGCAGCACTGATTGGCCAATTAATGTAACGTGATCATCTGCAGCAAGTGACGGCCAAGCGGGGCGTGTCATCACAAATTTACATAATGAGTTGGGTGTGTCTTGACCTCACGTGGTGGAGGCTCCGCAGAACCCCTGAGACCGAAACACCGAACCCCTAGGGTTCGATCGAACCCCGGTTAAAAACCACTGCTTTAACCCAACAAATGTGTACAGAATTCAAACTAATGTGTCAAAAATGTCTTTAAATAAACAACAATAATAATAAACAAGAAACATGATGCTGTGCGAAGCTGAAACTTTTCTGAGACCGAATCACCTAATTACACACATTTTCTTTATCACTAATAAAGAAAAAAGAGGAGAAAACGAGCAAAAGGCAGGCAGTGGGGGAGAGAAGGGTGAAGTGGAGGGACTGCTGAGACGTGGATGTCTCTCTGTCACTGTCGGGTCTTTAGAAGTGCCCATTTTCCAGAACAACGGTGGTTAAGAACCATGGAAAACAAGATTACTCAACCCGCTCTCATCCAATTAATTACTGGATTGCTGGGGGGAAATAAACTCTCCTTATCTCCCAACGCCATCACTGCGCAACTCTTCACCTCTTCACCAGAGAATATCAGGGAATCCGAATGAAAATCAGCAGGTAAGACGTGGCCTCTATAAGGAACGATCGCTACACACCCAATTAAAACTGTCCAAAATAAATTGGCCTTCTAAGATTAATCTAAGCCTTCGTTAGAAATAAAAACATAGAGAGTTAATTAGTTTTGTAAAAAATTCTCGAGAGGATTTCTTGGTTTATCATTTCAGTGAAGTGCTGTAAGTCTGTGGAAAATTAAGGCTTTCTTCTCTTTTTGCCTCAACATTTCTTTGGCAAAGCAAAGGGGGCAAAAAATAAATAAAATAAACCCCTCCATATTTAAGCTGAAAGCAATCTTGAAGGTTATAACCTCTTATTTGCTTTTCACTCTGGCACGAAGTTAAAAACAGTCAACAACTATGATACAATAAAAGCCTGAAGCTCTGCCCAAAAACAAATCTGCAGGAGTGTGGGCTGCCCAATCGCAGTCCTGCATCCGGCTCTGTGGGAGTTAAAGGCCGGAGATCTCGATAGCTGCCTGGAACAACAAATCCTGCAATGCGGATGGAGTCTGCCAAGTGAGGATTTGCGTATCATCTCTCTTTTCTTTCACCTCTTTCTGATAAACGCCGCAGGAGAACGCGTTAGTTCATCTCTACATAAGGATTTGCGAGCAGAATTCCTCCTGTGATGCCCCCGCCCATCCAATCATCTGCAGCGAGTCAGAGTTCCCCATCAGCACACCTTCCGGCACGACGCTTTCAGCTGCTGCGGCTTACCACAGCGAGGAAAATAAGTGCAGAGAAGAAACAGTCTACGTATTTACAATGGCACATTAAATACATTTGACAATAGTTGGATAAAAACCTAAAAGTTCAAAATAAACATAAAAAAAAAAAAACGTGGGAAGGGTCGCAGGGGCAAAGCACGGCCCACATACGGAGGCCTAAGTCTCGTGGTGGTAGTCACAGGTTCGATTCCCGGCCTGGTGACATTTGCCACATGTCTTCCCCCTCACTCATTACCCTCTTTCCTGTCAAACTACTTTCAAATAAAGGCCACTAGAGCCAACAAAACCTTTGGAAAAAGAGGCCAAAATGGAAGAACGGAAACAGGTCAGTGAGGGACAGGAGTATATTTCTAGTTAAAACTGGTTGTATTTTAAATGTGGCTGGTTTCTTTATGTCTGGTCTAATAAACAGGATTGCAAGTCAGAAGCCTTTTCTGGTGAAGACTGGTGAAATCTCTAAAAGTTTATGGGAAGAAGTGCTCTGGTCTGAAGAAACCAGAGTGGAAGTTTTGGCTACGAATCAAAATGGTAAGTTTTCACAGCTGATAGTCCAGTAGACTGAGTTTGATTGGGGATCAAAGTTGCAACATTTGTTCCATTTTCACCTGCTGTAGTTTTATTTCTCACTACACTGAGTCAAACGAACCAAACCGTTTGAGCAACATGTTCCCCCCCTAGCCTGTGGAGGCGCTACACCAAAAACCTCTGAAGAATACATGAGTAAAACTTCCTTCTTTATGAAATGTAAACAAAAATGGAGTGTTGCCAGATTTTAACAGTTGTAGCCATTTTCAATGAGAAAATGTCTCGTTTTCTTTTGCCAAAGACTAAAGAAAACGAGACATTTGTCCCGCTAGCATTAAACTCGTGTTTCTTTCGGTTGTATTTACCCAGAATGCTCTAGCCTGTAGTTCACTTCCTGCTTTTGTTTGCTGGTTGTATCATGGATTCTGTTTCGAGACGCACTAAATTAAATTCCAGGTGATGTTCAACACGTTGACGATAAATGATTGACTCGACTTAATATAGTTGACTTCATGTCAAGAAGCGAAGCCATTTCCTTCGGCCATCATAATCTTTGGCAGGCTTTAACTGAAATTTCTCCAACAGCCTCCGTCGCTGTGAGTTACGTTCAGTCCTGCCTTTTTCAAATTTCAGACTAGCAAACTTTACATTTCCACAGGGCAAAGAGTAACTCGTGGAAGAAAATTATAATGCACTCATCAGTGGAGAACGAAGAGAAGGAGCAGAAGCGGAAGCCAATTACCCACATGGGAGGTCGACTGTGGTGAAAAGTGGTCGGCTGTTTTCTGTTCGATAACTACAGCGTGTCATCCCTTTGTGTCAACCAGAATTTTATCAGCCGCCCAGGGCTCGGCAGGAGAAGGCAGCCCCTTGCATGAGCAACAACAACAACCTGCAGCCAGACAGAGCCGCAGGCCCCAGATGGAAATGGGAATTAAAGGAGTCGGGCCACCACAGGGGCAAATGATATGCAGCACATGAGCTGAAAAGAAACGTTGGACTGGGAGATACTTTCACACACGGAGGGATTCATTGCACTCGGCGTGCTACCAGCAGGGAGGAGCACGGAAAAGGAAAATGTTACAGGCATTAAAGAGGTAGGATTAGGATTTTTTTTTTTTACCTCCCCTTCACAGTTTTCCTTTCAAGCCTGAAAAGTTACAAAGCTCCAAGTACACAGCAAAAGGAGCTGTGTTTCTTTAATAAAGCGCCACTGTAGACTGTCATGAATACCTTACCCACATGCGAAGGAGGAATCCTGATAACTCAGACAAGAATTGTATTTCTGTTAGATCACTCCATTTCTGTCAACTTCAAATATTCTGTCACCAGTTAGTTAGCTGTTCAGTCATATTTCTTGTAGGATTCACAGTAAAGACTGAAAATGATCAATTGGTTCAAATGCAAACGCAGCCTTCAATCATTTCCTGTATGTGTTTTCAAAGAGCATAAAGCTCAACTTGTGTTTTAAAGAATGTCTGTTCAGCACCAAACTTTCCAGTTAAGATTTTTATCAAAGTATTTCAGTTTTAAACTAGAGCCCACCAAATGTTATCCTTTAATTTAGGAAACAATTGTTCTGATAATTCTTAAATATTATTCAAATCTTGCCTCTCTATCATTTGTTTTTCTATTTTCTATCATGTACAAGTAATCAAATTAAAAGTGATGGAAGGTGTTATGCTTTTAGAATTGTATTACTCTTGTACAGCAGTGTGGTCACTTAGCCCAAATAGAGGTATATATTTTATTGTTAATTCTATAAAAAAGACAGATTAACTTAAAAACAACTTCTTAGCCTGAATTGTGAAATAGTTACTTAACTTAGTACAGTGAGGAAGCTATGAAGAACATGCTACAGTGTTGCTAGCAGCTGAAATAGTTAGCTAGGCTAACAGTAAGCCAGCTTATGTTAAGTCCGCAGAGGAAGTGATACGTCCACAGCAACTGGACAGATTCCTCTTTAAGAGAAATATTGGGACTTTTACAGATTACAAAATCTAATGCCACCTGGCGAAAAATATTTTTTTGCTTGACCTGTTTTCTGAGTACTTGTTTAGCAACTGAGTACTCAGAAATAAGTCTGGAATATTCAGGAAATGGCTGGTCTGACATGTGCCAAGATAAAAACAAACAAACAAAAAAAAACCTTTACATGTTTCAATTATAAAAAACCTCTTTAGGCAACCACCAAAATCAATATTATAAATCTTTGTCAGTTTGACATTCTTTAAGCACTACTTTGGTTTAGTTGTTTTTTAGCCAACAAATATTATATTTGCTCCTTTTCATTTTGTTTATGCACTCAATCTGTGTAATGGAAAACACAATGGAAACGCTGCCAGTAGTGTGACATTTAAAAATATCAGCCAATGTCACCCATTAGCATATCTAACATTATCAGCGACTGAAACAACACGGCACACAACATCAGATCCTGGTGTATTATTGGACAAGCTAGTTAGTTTTGTATTTACCTATTAAAGGGCAACAGCAGAATAGAAAACAATCCAACAATTCAAGAAAACAATATTGGGTCCCCAAACAATGACAAGTCAGGTGTTTACATGAAATTATTCATTTTCACAGTTTTGTGTCATAGTAAGTAAAAGCTTTGGGAGTGGAGCAATGTAGCAATGTGCAGAAACCTTTGAGATCGCAACTACTCCTAAAAGTCTACACCCCTGGTCCCTTAATAAAACACATTCTTTGATATTCTGCAAAATGTAATGGTGACAATAAAAGTGGCAGTTCAGCAACTCTAGAATGCACACTGTTTAGTTTTTCTTCTGGAAAGCTAACATTTGAAGTGCTCCCTCCCTTCTTACCTTTTTTCCCACAAAGCTTTAAAAAAAAAAGTCTTGTGAGTCTCCATATTCCCCCTGGACATCAATGCTTAGAAAACTTACTAGAGACATTAGCTTGGCCCACACACGCACCACCAGGTCAGCTCGTGCTTTCTGTAGATGTTAGTTTAGAGGAGCTTGGGGTAACACAGTGGGACAACAAAGTGGGTCCCTTAGTGAGATTATAAGGCATCAAACACTGGAGGAAATACCCCAAGTTAGTGTTGGAAGAAATTTGGTGCTTAGCTGATGTGTAATAGCAGAAAGGCTCTGAGGCGGCTGATTCAGAGAGCAGCTGAGTCAACTGAGTAACGGTTAAGGAGAGAAACTCTTTAGCTGAGCCGGCCTGTCTGTCTAATTACCAGACAGAGTGTCAGCACCAACATCACACTAACTCACAGACTTCTGAGAAAGAGGAGCGGCATCAGCTTCTTCAGTGTATCAGTTCAGACATCGTTCAGAAAGGGCAAAATCATTGTTGCTAATTGTCAGAGTGCCGCGCTCCGTTCTCTTTGTTCTGGTTTGCTTTGAGAATAGACTGGTGAGTCCAAAACCCCCCCCCGGGTTTTTAGAGACAAGACAATAGCAAACTCTGCAGATAAGATTTCAAACACTATCATTTGGCTAAGCTTATGAGCTTAGACAAATGAGCATTTGATGGAAAAGAGCAAACCGAAGGTGGCCGGGAATTCTTTTCCGCCAGAGGACGATGGTCCCAGATTTATAGATGCTAATCCTCATGTCACATGAGCAAACACTACTCTGATGTCTCCTGGAGGTTCTTGCTTGATGAGGCAAATGAGACCACATCACCACTTAAAACCAGAGATTAATCATGGAGCCACCAAAACCCCAGACACTTTGCCTCAGAGCTGAGAAATTGTGTCCCAGCAAAGTACGACACTCACCAGGAATTAGTCTGATTCATTACCTGAGTGAATCTTCTCTCTTCATCTGGTTCTAACTTGGCCTGGTTTCTTTTGGAACGACACATTAGTTAGCTTTTAATATGAACAGGCATCGGCATTTCTTTTGCACTTCCTTTTTTTATTTTTTTTATTAATGAGACGGCTTTCTTCAAGTGTAGATTCATGAAATAGTTAGGTAATTTCCATTAGTGCCGGAATTCTTCCCGGGTCCATTTCATATTGAAATTAGCTGACACTTGCCTGGTTTCAGAATGTTTTAAGGCCTTCGGTGGCTCAGATAAGGGACATTGTGGTCCCGGTGGGTTCTGCTTATGAGAGGTAATACATCAACACAGTTCAAAAGATTACTGTGACAGCAACACATTTGCATTAAGTGGATGTGGAAATGTGTCCTCGAGATGGCCTACCAAAACCTGAATTATGAGGAGAGAGGGTGGAGGAAGTAAAATGAGATGAAGAAAGAAAAAGGAAAGAGAATAAGTGCGTAAGAAAAGAGCTGTTAGAAACCATCAACAGAAGAAACAAAAAAAAGAAAAGTTAACAGGCAAATTAGATAACTTTAAAAACAAAACAACTACGTGTTTAGGAACAATGAATCGATAGAAATGAAACCTTCAGGGTGGTGCATGGTGTTGCTGCAGAGCAGGCGCACTAAAAATGGAGGCCAATAGTCCTGAGGGTCGATACCTGATATTTTTAACGCATTGCCTTCCCTGCTTCACTCTCTGCTCAACGTTTTTGGCATGACTGCAGTCAGTAAATGTCACACAAATGTTAATAGCAAAAACATTCAAGCTTTAATGGGTCCAACTTTGTCCAACTGATAGATTTGGAGATGGACGATTTTTGTCATTTTCGGAACATTTTGGTATCGAGCCGATAAATAAAACTGGGCCGATATTAAGAACCAATATTTAAGGAAGTCAGTGTGGTCGTCTTTTTAATGTTGAAATGGTAATGAAATACATATCTAATACATAAATATCAATATCAGTTATTAGCCGTTACAGTAATGTTATTATTGGATATCGAGACCAGCTCAGATTTTC
This sequence comes from Xiphophorus maculatus, assembly GCF_002775205.1. Classification (NCBI taxonomy): domain Eukaryota; kingdom Metazoa; phylum Chordata; class Actinopteri; order Cyprinodontiformes; family Poeciliidae; genus Xiphophorus; species Xiphophorus maculatus. The sequence goes on along the minus strand of NC_036455.1, from coordinate 26,906,555 downwards.
ATTTGGGTGCATCCCTTCATTGGACAGAGTGCTGCTTGCAGTTAGCCATGCTAACAGTACTCCCAGCTAATTTAAGATGCTAAAGAGAACTCAAAATGTCAACTCTATAATCACATAGTCTTTATTTGGATGTTTTAGTGAAATGTGACGTCAGTCTGTGTATTTTCATTTCCCTGCCCGTCCAACCTCCAGTCAGCAATCAGTTTATTCAGCCTGCTTATTGCTCTGCTGCCTCTCACCTGCATTCTGCTCCGTCTAAGACCCCTCCAGCTACAGACACCTCGCTGGATAATTGATTGCACTTGAGTGTGTATATTGCCAATAAAAAAAGATACTTGTCCACCTTGGATAGTTTACCCTTTTATTGCTTTTATAAACCAATCATGATCAACAAAAATTTGGCTGATGTTTTATTGCTAGCCGAAGCGCTGTATTTCAGCTCACGTTTGAATACCTTTCAAAGTTTAGATTTATACAACCACTGGTGAATAGGGTATAAAAAGGGTGTGCAAGAAAGCAGCTTTAATCACAATACAAGCTGCAGGCCACAGCTCTGGCAGTAAACTTAATCCTATCCACACCAAAGCTATGAAATAATGCAGCAGGAATACACTCGCCCATAAATTTATCTGACACCAGCAGAGCTGTTCAAGTTACCAATTTAGACCAACAAGCAAAGATTATACAACTTTACTATTTTTTATCACCTGTTAACAGAATATTATCAGAGTTCTCCTGAATGTTTTTTCTACCGACTTGCTGAAAAAGTATCAAGACCGCTGACATCTGAGGCAGCATGCATCTAATGGGAACATGTGATGGGAACATGTGCAACCAAGGGCGAATTGCTGTTTGAGACGAGTCACCAGAGCAATGCAATGGGGAGCAGAACCAGCCTTTAATAATCAGAGGGGGCATTAGAGAGCGGCGGCTGACTTGGAGTGTTTGGACCTGAAAGTTGCTGACAGTGCAACACTTTGTTAATGCCAGGTATTAAAAGAGGTCAGGAAAGCACTAAGGGGCATAGACAAAACTAATAAATAATGCAAATCCACTTTCAGCAGAGAGCTCACAGGGGCTCAAAGCGACTCTCATGTTAAGACTCATAAGCTGAGAGCGATACACTAAGTTTTCAAGAAAAATCGGAGTTTTCCAAACTAATCTGGATCACATTTTCGAACTGCTTTTGGCGACATCTTAATCATCTTTAGTTCAAGGGAATGTTCTTTTCTGAAAAAATAAAAAATAAATAAAATAACAGCATGTTTGTTTCTAGAATGAGCATACAGTGAATCCACATATTCGTAGAAGTTAGGGACCACAAAGGCCCCAAATAAAAACACTTATATAACTGCCTATTTAACAGTAAAAATAAAAAACACCAAATATACCAATTATATGCTGTAAAATTGCACACAGTGGAAGCTGTGTTAGCATTACCACACAAGCTAACATCTACAATCTACATTCCTTGATTTGCTCCTTTCCAAACACCAGCCAATAGTCAAGCAGCTTTGAATGAAATATTTGGAGTTACGTTCCACAAAAGAGTCTGTGACCACAAACCAAACAGCAGAAGGTAAAAATGGTAAATGGTTTGTGCTTGTATAGCACTTAATCAAATCCATAGACAAGCCTGCAGCAAGTAGCAAACACCTAACTGAACAGCTGAGCTCATTATAGGAGCTACTCCTCAGAGCAACGCTGGTAAAAACCTTGTTAAAGGTTCATAGAGGAGCCATGTTGGGATGACTTCCTGAAGGTTGAGTTTCAGAAAGAGCAGAAGTTTTTAAAGTGTTTTTAACACCTCCGAATTCGAGGAGTTAAATTACACAGTAAAATTTTACATATCATATTTGATATGTATATAGCGTTTTTCTAACAACTGAAGTTAACAGTTACTGGACTGTGCTGTAAAATGTTCCTGGAAATGACATAATACTGCCTCTTTAATACAAAGGCAGTGTACACTCTTTTCACCTTTACTATGAGTCAGCTGCACTCTTGCTGCTGACTGTTCAAAATGCACAATTCTCCCTCCTGCAGTACACAATGTGAGGAACTCACAGCCAGGCATGGGAGGTGACGTGGTTGGTTGATGGCTTTTTTATCTTCAGATTTTTTGGTGCCACGTTTTGCTATTTCACTGCTTTTCTTGAGCCGTTATCATTCGGTAGAGAGGATAAGTCAGCACTGCTGATGGAAATGTTCCACATGGAGAATTTTGCTTTTTTGATGAAATAAAAAAAAAGAAAAGAAAAACCTTGATCACTGCCTTGAGCCACCAATCATTTCCAGAACACATCACCTTTGGCACACAAGCTACCATTTCCCAGTTGTGATGTTCATCGTGTTTGGTTTCTTGAAGTTTAGATTATCTGCTTAATCATCCAGACGGCTCCTTTTTAAGAAGTTCATAAACAGCAACAGGCAAATTTGAACATTGATTTATGATTATGGTTAGACTGTGTCAGTTAGAAAGATGCTTTCCCGAACAGAAAGCCGTGATAAACGTACCTGACATTAAAAATCGACAGGGCTTTGATTTGCTTGATTAAATGGTGGTAAAACAGTGCATTATGAAAACAAATGGGAAACGTTACACAGAAAATGTAGAAAACCAAGCAAACGAGATAAATAACCTTTCAGTGGCGGAAAAGGCTACTTTGTAAAAAGAGAACGACATATATATTTTAAAAAGGACGAGGGCTGAATTAATGAGCGCTCGTAGCCGGGCAGAAGTATTACTGCATCACCATCACTCACTTACTTAGTGCAAAGATGACTTTTGTGTAATTGACATTAAACTTGATTGATCGTTGACCGTCTCAATCAAATTTTAGTACATTTACCCCCAATGTTTCGGTTGCTGGAGGAAACCAAAAGAATTAGATCAAGCAACCTAAATGAGCTTCCTAGTGGAGAGTGTGACAGGATTCTCCCAGTGAGATCATCGTCTCAGAGAGACGGCCATGATGCCCACACTTCTTCTGATACAGGAGGCGCTCACACATAAGCTATCTTGTTTCGGCTTTACTTCCTTTTTTAAAGTATTTTTTACATACACTCACCAAATATGTAGGCACCACATCCGCTCAACTGCATGTCAACACAAACAGCAATTGACCAATGAAATGCAAGTCATTCAGTATCCAGAGATGGCGTTGAAGTTCAAGTCAAAGTATCAGAATGAGGATAAAAGGGGAATTACATTCGTCAGGAGAGCTTGTTTATGTAAATCTGATTTTCATTAGAATTATTAGAAATATTGGTATCAATCACAATATCACCGATATTGATACTTTATTATTTAGGTTTGATATTTCATCAAACTTCTGACCAAGGGTTTTTGTGGTTTTTTTCTTTTGAATTATTTTTGTTCAAACCTTGGACAAAATTTCAATAAAGTTTTTGGTGTCTATAAAATACTCTAACATTTTAACATGATAAAAAAAATTACAAATAGAAATTTTTTTAACAAATTTGCTTGTATTTCTGCTTTTAAAAAAGTCCAAAAAATTATTTGAGAGCAAATTAAAACAAAATCATTTTTAGGCAGATTTGAGAAACATACACAATACAAAAATAAAATACAATTTCAAAAGGGAAACTGAAACTAAAGTATCGATCTTGGTATCGGTTTGATGCCGACTTAGTATCAATATTATGGATATTTTGGATAAGCACATTTTTGTTGAAATTATTCTCAGTGTTGCAAGGAGATAGTTTAAAGCTGCAGTATGTAACGTTTATAGATAATGTGTTTTTGATATTTGTTCTAAATGTCAAAAAATATGTCTCATATCATACTGTCACAACATAGTGATAGTTTTAAGAAATATGTAAAAAGATATATATATTTATGTATATATATTTTTTCTTTAAGTTATATACTGCAGCACAAAAGAGAGAACTCTCCCAGACTTTGTTCTTTAGTCAAATAAAAACGAGTTCAGCTGTTTAAGAGTTTGTGTCGCTCTCAGGTGATCCTGGACAAATCCAGCAAAACTAAAACCATCAATCTAAAAAAGAGTAGCTGAAAAAGTTATAAAACTTTCAATTACAGCAATACAAGTGAGAAAAAGTATTATTGTCTGCATTGACCATACCTACACTGAAGTGCCTTAATGCATTAAATCTGTTGTAAATGTAAAAGTCAAACCCTTGTGTTTCCAGCTGCGTACTTCTTTTAGCTTCAGTGTTTCTGCACTCGCTATTCTGTTTTGATCACTTTCGGTGCTTGTGCTCAAAGCATGATGGGTATCCCAAGAGTTTATTGTGATAAAAGGATTTCTCACAGCTGCACTGAGCTTTCATTTTTTATCTGGCAGCATCTGAAAGAAACAAACCAGCCATCCAAGCATGTGTTCAATCCCATTTGAAAAAAATAAATAAAGAAAGAAACCTTTCTGGGGACTGTGGGCCCCTGAAGATCACCAGAAAGTGTAATCAGCAATGACCCATGTAAAGCCCGACCGGTCCCAGGGTGTTTGTTAACATACCCAGAAATCCTCAAGGGATCTGTGCTTGGAGGAGTGGAACAAGCAGTGGATATTACTGAATGAGTGATGGAGACGTCGGCCAGCAGTGATTTAGCGCAGCCAGTAGCCGGCTACCATCAGCGCTCACACCTGGACATCAGTGTGTGGGCGTGTGTGTGTGTGTGTGTGTGTGTGTGTGTGTAAAGCATTGGTCCACGCCTAAATTAACATAGAAAATGTCAGAGCAGATTGGATGGGGGCAACCTGTGTTTGTATATATGACAAAGTTACACAGTGAAGCAGCCAGGGGCCTGCAGCGAGGAAACAAGCTATCAGGACGAGGACTATTGGAAAGGGGACTGTGGTGACCTCAGGGGAAATCTGGTAAAGTAAGCAGATCATGGCGGTAACGCCACGGCAACATTTCCTTCAAATTTCAGCCAGGACTAAAGTAAAGCCCATTACTCCCAGGACACATGAAAGAGGGATTATGGGATTTCAAAATTATTAACCAGCCTGATTTCTTTCAGGTGTTTTTTTTCCAATCAGCATGTTAGAAAGAACTTGGTAAAGATCAGCCACTACCCACAGGATGGTACTAGATAAAGTGACTAGGAAGTACTTCTACTTAAGTACTTGCTGATACTGAGTACCAATACTAATATTACTGAAAGTCAGTAAACCCTTTACAATCAACAACAAATTGTAAAGGGCTTTTTTTTTAAATCTGGAAATGAATTCATTTTATTATTAATAGTTCCACTAATCACACACTCAGGTTTAAATATTCTGCTATTAATTCAATTCAATTCAGTTTATTTGTATAGAGCCAACTCACAACAAATGTCGTCTCAAGGCACTTCACAAAAAATAATCATTTTAATTCAATCACACATACATTCCAATTGAAACTTTTTTAAATTCTTTGTATGATTAATTGAGCATACTGTACTATCAGAGAAAACTCTTTGCTGAACATAATTTGAGGTCAGTCTGGAAATCCCTCCACACCGCTAACATGTCTCCTCCTCTGCTAAGCAGCTGGTTAACGTCACGCTGCCGCTAACCTTCAGCTACCTTCAGTTCAGCGTCTTCTTCCTTTTTGTGTCTTGTGTTCAGTTTATGGTTAGAGCTTATATGCTAACTAGCTGCTTCCTGCTAAAGAGAGACAAAGCTCTCACCATGCTGGTCCTGTATATGGGAGCACTTTTATAAATACCAACATGGTGTGGGACAGAAACCTGACGCTGGTGCACTCCTGCTAAGGCGAACACAGTTTTACAGTGTCATAAATTGTATACACGCTCACGACTTACAGTATATAGAGAGCTGCAGTTGTCTAAATTACCAGAATTCATTTTAAATGAAACATTCAAGTGGACTGAACATGAGAACTGCACAAACATAGAGAATTAATTAATGCAATTTTATTATTATAATTGAAGGGACTGAAAAGGAATATAAATTTAAAATCTTAACTACACGAACAACCTTGAAAAGTCTCCATGTACTTCTGGTGTCAGGCTGTGGAATAATTCAAAAGAGGATCTAAAACAAAGTCCAAATATCAGACAGTTTAAGAAAATGTATAAATATGTGTTAGGAGCACATAATGGATCATCAGCCTATTCATCACAAATTGAGGTGGCGATGATGAGGAAACCACATATTTGTAAAGGTATATTTATATATATCGGTTTGTTGTGGCTCCTTTAATTTTTATTTGCTATTGTGAGATGTACGTATTTTGTTATGCAAAAAGTGGGAAGCTATGCATTGTTTGCATATTCAGAATAAATAAATAAATAGAGTCAAAGTCAAAGAGTTAAAGTCAAAGAATAGACTTTAAAATACTGTTGTTAGTTTATAAATCACTGAACGGCTTAGCACCACAATACATTACAGATCTGCTGTTATTGTATCAACCCTCCAGACCTCTCAGGTCTTCCGGTTCTGGTTCTGCTCTGCATCCCCAGAACCAGAACCAAACGAGGAGAAGCAGCTTTCAGCATCTATGCACCACGAATTTGGAACAAACTTCCAGAAAACTGTAAAACAGCTGAAACACTGACTTCTTTTAAATCTCAACTGAAAACCCACCTGTTTAGAATTGTATTTGAAATGTAATCAATTACAAATTTATTGATGGAACTTGACTTAATGATTGATTCTATATTGCATTGTGATTCTGTGTTTGTAATGATCTAAAGCACTTTGAAATGCCTTGCTGCTGAAATGTGCTATACAAATAAAATTTGATTGATTGATTGATTGATTGATTGATTGATTGATTGATTGATTGATTGATTGATTGATTGATTGATTGATTGATTGATTGATTGATTGATTGATTGATTGATTGATAAAAAGACAATTGAACAAATGAAATAAGTAAAAGTCTTGAAGTCACAGCTCCTTCATAAGACTCTTCCAGGCAGCAGCAGTTTTCAGTTGCTGTTTGTTTGCTTGCTGGCCTTTCTGTGTTAACTTTAATCTTCAACAAAAAACGCTCAACTGGGTTCAGATCAGGTGACTGACTTGAATATTGCAGAATATTCCACTTTAACAAACTCCCAAGTCTCTTTGGCTGAGTGTTTTGGGTCCATCTGCATTACATAAATACACTAGTGGCCCAACAATAACATTATTCTTCTAATGCTTTGTTAGGCTGTTTAAAGGAGATCACTTACCTTGGCAAATATAAATCTGAAAGCAACATGGCACAAAACAGAACATTAATATGTCTTCCAGAGACGGTGAAATCCTTCACCGGAAACAAAATCCAATTCAAACACACTGGACTCCACACACTTGACCCCAATACACACACACCAACGACACATTTACAGTATTTCAAAGACTTGACACACTTTCCTTCATTTCCTCGTGCAGCAGACAGTGTCCCAATATTCACAATAGCGGTGCATCGGGAACATTTAAAAAGCTTATAATGCATTTAAATAAATGCAAATAAAAAAAGACATAAAAAACATTTTATATATGGGAAAATATGAAAATGGTAAAATGACGAAGTTTTGTGTCTTAAGTTCCACAGGGTTACATGGAACAGTGGTTAGCCTAGTTAAATCACAGGTTGATGGCTGCCAGTTGGAAATACCGACATGCTATTCTATGGAATTTTGTTTGGGTGTTCTGGTTTCATGCTTTAGGTCCAAAGCCCCTGCATGCTGGAACTAATGGCCGCTCCAGTTTAAATGTGAGTGTGTGTGCAGCCTGGCTACCTGCCCAGGGTGTACTCCAGCCCTCGCCTGTTGACTGCTGGGATGGACTCCAGCCACCCGCAAACCTCAACTGGATTAAGCAAGTGTAGAAAATGAATGAGTGGCGTTTCATTCGCAATGTAAGGCTTGCGGTCAGCTCACACACACATCTGAGCATATTTACATCTCACCACGAAACCCTTTGACTTCCTCAATAGAAGGCAAGTCAGTGTAGGGGAAACCGCTGTCTTAATTTCAAATGCCACGTCTGAAGGTAATCTACAGCTAAATGGATTCCTGTCTGTAAAAGTGACAACAAAGCTAACATTGTGTTTTCCATAGAACCAGCTAATCCCATAAGGCACAGTTTATTTCCCTTAACAACTCAGAAAAGGTGAGAAAGATCAAAGTCTCCCTTGAGTCACCTCCAGCAGCCACAACTATTTCCTTGCTGCTCGATCCAGCACAGTATTTTTTTTTCCATTTTTTTTTCTCTTTTCAGCTCACATTTGTAAATTTACCAAGGTGAGCTGGGAAGCAGAGTCCAACCAGGATAAAAATAAGATGCATTATGAGGCTTTAAGAAGGAGCAACGAAAGTTAGGACATTATTTACAAAAGATTCTGTTTTTACGTCCCATAAATAATCAGAAGCATCAATATAGAGCGCAGCATCACTCTGGTCTCATTCGTTGTAAATTCAGATTTTACTGATTAATACAGTCAATATGTTTAAATTCCTCAACACTTAAAATAACCTTCGCTAGTTGCCTGTTTAAGCTCTACGCTATTAAGGTTTAATAAGAGACAAACTAATAGCTGAAAAGTCAAAGAACCATTTGAATCTCAAAACATTTAATTTTACCTGGGGTTTTTAAAGATCCAAAACTACCTGAACTCCAGAAAACATTTTGATTGAGCCTTGCCTGCTGGCCTTTTAGGAAGGAATTATTTTATTGTTAAAGCTGAAAGGATCAATTTAATGTCTACAAGTCCAGAGCTTTATGTGGTTACAGGTGCCTCAGACATCAGCCTGACCCTGACTTAAGATCCAAAACAAGTTGGACATTTTTAAGAAAAACCATAACAAGCTGGATCCCAGCCAGAGGTTACACTAGACTTGTTTTATTTTCCGACATTTTGACAGACGTGGTCAAAAAAAAATCTTGGTTTAGTTATGATCTGTCAAAGTGATGGATGGCCTTCAGATTTTTTTCATCACCGTTTAAAAATAAATTAGTTAGCTTAAATAATTAGCTTTCTTATATTAAGCAGGTAGAAGGTGTCCCAATGAAAAATAATCATCTTTGCACATGTTGAAATTGTTGTTGGCTTTTATTTTCTACCTGTACAACCAGTATCAGAGGACAAGAACTGGGGCAGTAGAAATGGGTTCATAGCATAACAGACTCACAATAAAAAAAGTTCATATCAGTTGATATTGCTGTATATGACAGTATAGAACAAATCACAGTTTATGGCAAACTGGTACTACGAAGTAAGATTTGAAGGGATCAGAATGTCAGCTTTGCAGTCAACAGGAAGCAAACTATAGTGCAGGGCATTCTGGGTAAATATAATCAAAGAGATGCAACAATCTAGTGCTAGGGGGAGAATTGACTCATGGTCTTTTGTCAAAACAAAAGACAAATCCTACAATTGCTAAAATCTGACGCCACTCAATTTTTGTTTACATTTTGTGAAAAAGGAAGTTGTGTTTTTTATGTTTCCTTCAGTGGTCACTCGCCTGTGGTGCAGCCCCACCACAGGCGAGGAGGGGGAACAGGGTTTTCAGTGTTTGGTTGGTTTGACTCAGTGCAGTGTGAAAAAGAACCACAGCAACTGAAAATGAAACAAATGTCAGAACTTTGGTCCCCAGTCTACCAGACTATCAGATGTGAAAATAATCTTAATGTGAAAATCATACGTTGGAACTCATCAAACTTGACTTAATGCTTAAGTGTGGCACATAATTTAGCTGTCCAAGACATAACATTGTTCACGCAAGTTTGTGGTTGTGACTTGCTAAATGCAAAAATGCTAAAAGGAATAACTTGCTTATTCCTGTCTGTTTCAGTGTTTTGCAATGCCACACTTGCATTTTTGCAAGTATTTTTGCAAGTACGGCCACGCCTAAATTGTATTGACAACAGACACATGAAACACACAAGACGTAGGGATAGGGTCCCAAACAAAGGAGGTGAAGTTTGATCATGATGTCCACAAAGGACTCTATTGAAATGTGAGTTAACCCTTGAACTGTGAGCCATGTTAAAATCTACCTGGCAGGAGGTCTGCTGTCGGGTTTGGCCAGTTGAAGGTCTTGATCAACTGCCAGTCGAAGTCGTCCTCTTGACCCTGGCGGTATTCACACAACCCAGAGTCCGAGTCCTCGTCGAAGGTGCAGCCAGCTGCAGAGGGAAGCAAACAAAACATATTTATTTCAGTTCAAAATGAAAAACCGAATAAGTGCTGTAATAATCATTTCTCTGTGGCACTGGGTGGCTTCATGCACTGAGGCTATAGTCCTGGGTTCAGGTCTCGGGCCATTTGCTTCATGTCTTCCTCTTCTCTCTCCTCGCTATTTTCCTTCAATGTACTGTTCAGTAAAGACCATTAAGGTCTCACATAACTTTTAAAAGAAGAAGGAAGGTCTTATTTGCTTGACACTGTCAAGAGAAAACTGAAGAATTTTTACATCACCACAATTACACCTTAACACATCAGTTCCCAGAGAACCTTCCCCACCCTAAGCTACGTTACAGTTAAACGTTAGCGCCAGGTGGTCAGGACACACTGCCTCTACTCATCTCTTTCTTTAAAATCTATTGCCATTTGGTACAGCACGCCCTGTGGTGGGAAAAATGACACGGCAGCCATGGGACATGACTCTAATAACCAGAAATAATGGGCTGCAGCGAAAGAGGGTTTCCAGCTGATGGAGGACAACAGCGGGCCGGCTCTCAACCCATTATCGCACAAACGACAAGGTATTAAAGCCACCCGCCACCAGGTGGAGGAGTAAAACTCTATTTTCTGCTTTAATTAGTAAAAGTACAGCTGCACTCTTGAGAAAATATCCTGAGAGCCAGTCTGTGACCGTTTGCAGGTAAGACTGGTGTGGCTTCATTTTGTTCCACTGCATGCTCCTTTGAGCTTAGTTTGGAAAAGATTTTCTTCTTCTTCTGTGGTTTGTAGCTGACTCGATTCTTTTAATGTTCAAATCTTAAGAAATGATTCAATAATAGTTTCAGTATTTTTGCTCAACTGATGCACATAATACACAAGAACTAGAAATTTGCTGAAAAGGCTGCAAATGAATCACTCAATTTCTATGCTATTTTTTTTTTAAAGTTTGGCTTTTGATTATATTTAATGGCAACTCAAATTGGAGCAATTTCACATATTTCAGATACTATCAGTAAAAAGTTCGGCTACATAACTACTCAAGAAATTCTAAGTGGACAGACGCTGCTAGCAGGTCAATGCTAGCAGGTCAATGCTAGCAGTGGCGGCGCCAACAGAACTTAGCATCCATCGCATGTGCTGGCAACACCAGTGAGCCAGTAGAAAAGACAGACATCGCCCAGCTGGCTGGATAGAAATTTGCACTTACCTATGACCAAAGCAAAAAGCTAGCTAGCTTGTTAGGCTACATCCTTAGGACTTGCTTGTTTTGAGTTGTTTCAGTGTTTTGATTATTTCATTCTAGGTTAATTATTATTGTGTTCCTTAGTTCTCTATATTGATTACATCAGCCTTGTTTCTATTATGCTTTAGTTCAGTCCTTCCTGAATGATTCTAGTTTTTTATGTTTATTTATTCCTTGTGTCTAGTTAAAGATTCATTTTCCTAGCTCCCCTGCTCTCCCTCAGCCATTGTGCCATTTCTCTCTCTCTCTCTCTTCCCTCACACATGCAGTGTTTTAGTCAATCAGCCTGGTCTATCGTTCCAGCATTCCAACTCCCAATATTTATTCACCTCTCTCATATTCACAATGGTTACTTCTCTCAGCATTTGGATCAAATTCCACCACCGATCCTGATGATATCAGCCGCTAGTTACCAGTAACTGAAACTGCCTCGAGTCACTGAACACAATGAAGATGTCGGCAAATTTCCATGAGATAAAAAAAAAGCAAAATACAATAAGAGATTAATCCCATCCCATGTCAAAATTTCAGACCTGACATTAACATATTTATAGGACCAAATAATTTTTTTATGATTTTAAGACATTTTAAGGACTTAATTTTAGAAACATGAATTTAGAACTTTTTAAAAACACTCTGGATTCTGTACTGAGTTGCATTGTCTAAGTTATGCATACACTGAGTCTCTGGTTTCCATGGTAGTTCGAGACAGTCTCAAGATTACAAACAATAGCTGATGGAGTTTTATTAAAGCTATCCCAGTGATAAATGACACAGCAATATGCAACGTTATTTAGCAACAATCGTAAATGTTGTTGCTTTTACATTTTTAGATTTATTTATTTATTCTTTTTCTTTTTTTTACATTAATCCACCTCTGGTATTTTTACTCAAGCTCATCATATCTTCAGAATCTTTAACCAGACAACAGTAAAGTCCAGTGGTGAGATTTAGCAGTTATCACCACTAGATGTGAGTGAATTCAAAACGTTTAATGAGCAGCTTCACGTTATACTACCGCTTCTATATTCAGGAGGAGAATTTAGAAGCTGTAATTCAAAATCCATTAGCTTTGAAAGCCTTCTGAAATTAGAAACCGACAACAACATTCCTTGCTGAATACTTTTCAGTCTGACTCCAGGTAGAAAGTGTGATTGGCCAGTTCTGTGAGCAGGACTGATAAATGGGGGATTTAGATTTAGGGGAATTGCTCATTTATAAAACATCAGGTCAGCCTGTCACTGAGGCGCTGAGCAGACCGTTGCTCAGTCTGACCCTGGTTTACAGCGTGGCCCTAGTGGTCAGTCCTGCAGTCCCAGGACCCTCTTCAGCAGCATGTTCTATTAGAACTTGACAGCAAGCTGATTCCATGCCAGTTTCTGTTTAATATTCTAACATGTGGTCTGGTTCCCCCTGTGCTGCTCTTTGGTTTTGTCTACGTTAGACTTTTTCTGTTTCCTCCACTAATAATCCGTGCAGTCAGAGCGCCGCAATACAACACTCGGACTTCTAACAACCACTTTTGACACCGACCCCGGCCCCTCTCCCGTTCGTCTGCAGCCAAAGCAAGTGTTTCCGGCTGTAAGCAGATCCGAGTTCTAATTGCCCCCCCGCGTGACAGTTGCTTGTTGGGATGTGTAGCAGCATGTCTGAGGAGGAAAGGGTCGGGTGGCAGAGAGCGGCCCGCGGTGAAGGCCTGCTTTTCATCACCAGCCCTCCAGCAGCTCCATGAAGAAATGTCTCCATCAGACACGTTCCACTGATTCCCCTCATTAAGGTTCATCCTTCCAAGCCTTCTTTGCTCTTAGCACAACAGTTCCTCTCGGCACACAAATGAGCTTCCCTGGCAGCGAAAGGCGCAAACCCATGTAATTAGAAAAGCCGCGTAGATCCGGCTGAATTTGAATTGGTGTGTGTGTGTGTAGGGGGGGTGCGTGCGTGCGCGTATGTAGTAATGGAGTGGGATGTTTAAATTTGTGTGTGTGCTGTTGTGATGTTTACTTAAAGCTGACTGAAGCTGGTATGAACCTGTCCACGTCTCACAGGCTTAAGCTCAAGTTTTGAAACAGCACTTTTGCATTCAGTGGTTTTAAATTGGTATAAATTAGTTTTGGTATTGGAGATAGTCCTCAACTTCACCATGCAGAAAGTTTGTAGATCATTTCTAATCTCTAGTTTTAGCAAAGCTATCATTCAACCTTAGTGATCAAAGCAAATTCCAATATCGGTTCAAGAATTTTCAAGTAATGTATCTACAGTGGAACCCTGGTATTAACAGAGGGTCAGGATGATATGCACTAAAATCTGTAATACTAATGCATATAACTGCCAGTTTTAGTGGTTCAAACACCAATTAAATCTCAATATGCATAGATATAGACAATAGAAACTCTTGGCCCTACAGAAGATAACAGAGTGGTCAACATAAGGGCATCTAGTGGACTGGTACATTAGCAACCCCAATAATGTAAGAAACCTGGTGGGCAATTATTCAGTTAGAAAAGGTAGATTCACTGAACCATGAATTAATACACGTTTATCTGTCTATGGTCATGTTTTTAAGAATGAGTCGAGGAATACTATCTGTTTTTATGGGTGGGAAGTAATTCCACATCGAGGTGTTTCTGAAGAAATCTCTGGCCCTCATCTACTTTCGTTCTAAATTCTTAAATGGTTCCTCCTTCTGATTTGATGGAAATCAGAATTCAATATCTTGCTTCACAATAATCCATCCTTCAAAGTATTCAAGTACAGGCTGAGTTTGCCAGGAGAGACCCTGGAAGGAGAACGATGATAAGCATACTAACTGGCATCAAGTTCTCGCATTGGAGTCCAACTCAGATCACCTCCATGCCGCACATGCCAGTAACCCACACAGGCAGTCACATCGTAAATACGCAGTGATGAAGTGGGCAGAGAACACAAGCCTCTTATACGGCATTTATCTTGGAGAGGGAGAAATAAATTAGAGGGGCGGACCAGGAGCTGTGGGCTGGATGAAGAGCCCTTAAACACAAGAAGCAGAGGCGAGAGCCGAGCCAAAGAGGGCGTGGATAATGAGGACAAATCACACGTAGCGCAGAGCATGTAAGACAAAAGGGATTTCTCAGAGAACAAGATTTTTTTTTTTCTTCTTCCCTCTAGAGCTGCACTGTATGAAAACACTGAGGGCTGATCAAAGGAGACCAGACTGTAGATGGGCTGTGATTGATCAGACCACTGTAGTATCGTTCTCAGAGGTCTTAAATCCTCCACGCATAAAAAAGGACTCTCACTGACGATTATTCTTACGAGGATGACAGCGATTACACGGCGTCTCGCAGAGGCACACGGTCGGCTGGCGCGGGGCGGATGCCGGTCTCAAGGACAAACTTCCTCTGCTTATTTGGAGAGAACCAAGTGGGAAAGCTCCTGCTTCCTCTCATGACCCATTGTGACCCATTGTTCATCCAGGAGAACCTATTCATTTTCTCCATTAGCTCTCCTCCAAAGAGCGGAGATGAGGAAAACTGTAGATGTTAGCGCCTGTAGTGGTGACAAAACAGCTTCCACTATGCGAATAAATGCATGGTATATAGGAGTTTTTAGAGGAGCGTCTCAACTATTCCCAGACTTAAGCTGGGAATGACTCCTACAAATACCAGAGCATTCTCATAAACAAAACATACATCATATTTTCAGCAGTTCTCTTATCTCCACCAGCAGCTATAAAACATTAGCTAAACACACTTAGAGAGTATAATTTACAAATGACAACTGCAGATGTTCAAAGGCTAACAGCAGGAAAGGTATGATCTAGAAATTATGTTTCCAAGCACCGTGAAAAAGTAATATTCTGGATCATCAGCGACTTTTCAGGCCACAGTTTGTCTCGGTTGAAACACAAAGAACTGGTACTGGTAGTTAATGTGGTGTAGTGGGAAAGGTCCCTAAAGGTGGAGAGTTGGCAGAGACACTTCAAACACCTGAAGTGACAGATGACAGTGACAGCCTGTCGTGACAGATGATTTTACAAAGTATAGCTAGTTCCCCCATGACGTCACACTTCTTACATCCAGTTACTCTGCTGCCATCTTAGTAGTAAAGAAGCAGGTTTCCACTTCATTGATCACAGGTAAAAGTGGTTGGATATGGTTGGATTCAATCAGGATGTAAAAATATCCATCTATCCATTTTCTAACTCCCTTGTCCTTAGAGGGGTCAGGAGGTGCTGGTGTCCATCTCCAGCTAACGTTCTGGGCGAGAGGCGGGGTCACCCTGGACAGGTCGCCAGTCTGTCGCAGGGCAACACAGAAACAGACAGGACACACAACCATGCACACACACACTGACACTTAACTTTTTGGACTGTGGGAGGAAGCCAGAGTACCTGGAGAGAACCCAGCATGCACAGGGAGAACATGCAAACTCCATGCAGAAAGACCCCGGGCCGGGAATCAAACCCAGGACCTTCTTGCTGCAAGGCAACAGTGTACAGCCGGATGTAAAAACAAAAGTGCTAAAACAGTAAAGAGAAGTTTTCATTACATCAAGATAAACTGTGCTATTAACCATTGAGTGCCAACGGGTGTGGCTGGACAAACACAAGTCGTCTAATACGGCATGGATGTGATCAGTTTATTAGAGGTAAAGATGTTTTCGAATGTTCCTAAAAATTTGCTTTGTAGGCAAATCTGTAAACTCACAACAGATCCATTTGCACAAACTATGAAATGTAACTATAAAATGTAAATATGCAAATATAAATTTCTTCTTCCTAGCACTTGAACAAAGAATAAAAAAAATGCTGCTGTACATCAGCACATACTATCACTGCTTATGTAAGCACATTTACAATCACACATTGTAAATAAAACAGTACTTGTTTAAAGTTACATTCCAGTTCACTATTATGAGTCACATAGCAGGTAGCAGAGAAAGAGGCAGTAGATTTTCTCATTGATACTCAGGATTTCATCTTGTTATTAATTTTTTTAGTCATTTCTAGCATTTTATTTAAAATGTGCACAATAGAAAGAGCCTTTTGGGACATGAATCAACTTTATGGACTTAAAATGTAGCCACACATGTCGTCACTCATCATAGCCGATCACAACATCATCCTCAATGTACGGCTGTTAGCAAACACGAACGATTTGATTATTTTCATAGGGCGTGCCATTGAACTGGTTCTCCCAAACAACGCTGCTCCAAGCCAACACTGTTAGCCTATCAAGATGGCGCTTTTCCCGCTTAACGTCCGATTCAGGCTTGGTGGAACGATCTGCAGGATCGGTGGGATTGCAAGTTTATCATTTTCCTTCCACTTTACAAACGTGTTTCACTTATCCAAAAATTAAACAAAATACATTAAAATTTATGGAAGGAACTTAACAAAATGCGAACGTGTTCAAGAGATTTTAAGCGGTATGCATTTGAAAACTCAAACGTGAACAAAATGGATTCTCTTGTCGTGTTGATAAAGCAGCCCTCTCTGTTAAGCCGCCTTCCCCGTCGCAGTGAAGCAGAGTTCCTCAGGCGAAGCAGCCCGCATTGAGTAACGAGTGGCGCTCCTCCGCCGGCGCTCCTTTAATCTCCTCCCGGCCCTCAGATAAAGCTGCTCTGTTGGGACAGAGGAGCCTGGATGTTCTGGCGCTTCTCTTGTTTGGCCTGAGATAAAGCTCTGCCGCTGCGTGATTTGCATGAAAGTACGAGGAAGCAATGCATCAGACCTGACAGGTTTACCTACAGAGGTGGGGAACAGGGGGGGCGAGTGGGGAGTGTATGCAGAGGGAGGGCCGGAGGTGGGAAAAGAGCGACACAGTCCAGCAGCTCATCAATACCGAGCCAGCAGGGGAGTCTTCTCCAACACCACTTCTTCATGGACCATTAAAAACAGCCGCTGTACTTTCAGAGGGCTTAGGACTGAGGAGAGCAGCAAATGGAGTTTGATACTTTAGTAAACAAAAGCAGGACTCTTTTCTTTTTTTTTCTCCACCAACACAACACAAACAATGCACACACTGACGTCTCCAGATACGATCTTTAACTTTCTGATTATTTTTTTTTAAGAATGTCATACTGCTCAGGCACAATGTTTTTAAAGGTTATGAATAATTTATGAGCAAAAAAACCCCCAATGTTCGGTGCATTAAGGGTTTGCTGTTGACTCTAATTATGAACAAATAAAACTATGTAGACTGCATTTCCAATTCCCAGAAACCCCCAGCGAATGCAATATCTTCATCTTTAAAGCAGTTCTGGCCTTTCTTAATCATAAATTATTTATTTAATTTCTCTTTATGTCGGGGCTTTTCTCCCTTTGCACCAAATCACCAGCAAGTTTTCATCAGCTTCACAAAGGCAAAAAGCAAAACAAAGAACGCTCCTCATTAACCCCATGTCCACAATGTTACGTTTAGCCAAAAAGCTTCATGTTTCCTTCTTAATAAATATAGGATTACTCTATGGATGAGAACACATGAAAAGGCCTAACATTAATTTTTCTTTCACTGCAGCAGCATAATGTCACACTGAGAAAAAGTAGAAAAATCCAACCGTCCAATCAAATACCCCGAACTAAAACTTTCATGTGAATAAATTATTGTTTTAAACAAAATAACCAGCATCACAATTATCTGTACTGTGTTAATTTATACAATGTAAGCATAACAAAGCCTTTTTAATGTACTCTGGTAACCATTAATCTGTACGACATAACTTGTATTAACAAGACATAACAACATTTCACCTTTTGTCTTAAGTCCACATTGACCAACGTGTTTCAAAAATGTCACAGCTCAAACCTTTCTGTAGTCACTGAACTCATATTCATAACTTACCAAAATTATTACCGAAAAAAAATCTACATTTGAGAAAAGCAAAAATAATAATAAAAAAAGTCTGTCAGACAACTGAAATCAGGGAGCCTGTTACATCTTCATAACATTTGAATTTTGTTGAATTGTTCGTTTCGATGAAGTCAGCTTTATGGCACCCCACACGAGTTTATTAATGCAAAGGATGAATATTTCTAAAAGTTCCTCCTGGCTGCAGCCTGCTGGGTTCAGACCCACAGTGTTACCCAGAAGTCACTGAGGACTCAGAGAAGCAAATGGGGTTGCAAAAATAAATAAATGATCAAATTTCATCTAACGGCATGCTGCACTTTTCCCGCCTGCCTTGGGAGCAGGCAGAGAGATTGGCACTGCAGGGCATACACTGTTGTGTGAAATTGTTTCATAGCCGGTTCCCAATAGTTTCAGTGGCCCTGTGGTTCAGGCCTACCAAGGCCCCTAATTTCCAATACAGTAACGCTGGGCGGTCTCTCCCTATCAGCCAGATGCTAATTGATGACTTGCTGGCCTTTGGGAGGGAAACACCAGATATTCAGTTGTGTTGCTCCAAGTTTTGCTGGAGAGATCAGAGGACGACTTTGTGCTCTGATGAGTAGAACTGGTGTCTGTTTGAATGGGAAACACAAATCTAAGTCTAACTAATTACTCTGAAACTAGATTTTTTTTTTAGCTGAAGAAGAAAATGTTACACTTCCACAAAAAATAGCTCTTGTTTTTGTTGAGTAAATAAAACAAGTGATTTTGTTTTATTTAGGAAAAAGACATTTATTTCTTGCTTTATTTTTCTCCTTTAAACTCCTTTCACTTCCGTTACCATACCTGAGATCTAGTATCATCTGATATTGATCTGATACAGAAAAATTGACTTAAAATATTTCCTTTTTAAGCACAGAGAGAAATGTACCGAATTACTAATTTATTTGATAACTCTGCACCAGTTCAGCACACCTTAAATCCACCAATAGCTTCGTAAGCTTGGTCAAACATGTAAAAACCAAAACGTTGATTTGATGAAAGTTGATGAAATTAGGAGAAAACAGCCGATGTAAAATAATAATAAAGAAAATGAAACTGACTAAAACAATAGTTTGACTGGTCAAACATGTGAAAATAAACTGTAACAAAACTTCTTTCAAATGGTTCAGAAAGTGCAATTAGGAATTCTAAATATAATGTAAAATAAATAATAAAGCATAACGGTGCATAGAATTAGGCTGAATAGATCTGCCCTTACTGATTGACACACTGTTGCCGATACCCGATGTAGAATTTTTTCCAATATCAGGACCGATACAAACATTAATATCGGATTAGTGCATCTCTAGTTTTAAGTGTTTTTAGGGTCTCAAGTATTAATGGATTTCAGCTATTTGTGGGTGGTTGTGGTTCCTAACCCTAACACTAGGGGTCCTCTCACTGGATAGTTAAAAACTCGTATGCGCATTCTTGTACACATTCTACTTATTTTCGACTTCAGAAAGAACTACTGACGTTTATCTCCGCCATCCCTACATGTCCAAGCAGAAACCTTATAGAAATTCTCCGACGTGAATTTATTTATGAGTCACAAAGCAGACGCCTCGGACCGCTTCGGTTTACAGCCGACCATCATTCCTCATTTAATCTCTCCGTTTCCTCCGACGCTCCAGAGACTCGTCCATTACGGAGCTCAATCTCCGGCTATCTGAGGCTTCGCCTGAAAACCTATCAGAACCGCTTAGTCTGCTTATGCCGTTGTTCAACATGTCACACGGAGAGAGGCTCATGAATGGAGGTTGATGAATTAGAAGACGAAGAAAAAAGGCCCGGTCCGACGAGTCTCAAATTGCACTAATTAAGAAGACAATAGGCTTTCAAACGCACCTACAGTACATTACAGTCCACAGCCTCCTCATTCACATTCACACAGAAACACATTTTCACATGCAGCTGCTGTTACGTCTGAAAGTTTCATTTGAGATGCTGGAGGAAACATTTTCCCCTTCATGTAAAAAGCTTCTTTAAGTGATTGTGTCAGGCCTCTCTCTTCGTCAGATAACAGGAGTGACCTAAATGCTTCATTTCAAAGCTGCATGTTCCTTTGTGCTGGCTATGCTACACATTAATGTTGAAATGACTGCCATCTATATGCCAAGATCTGTCCATTAGAGGCAACATTTGTGTGAATGGGTTATAAAACTGTGGTAATTTCAGTGGCAGCTCCTCCACCAGCAGTCGAGCAAACTTAATGACAGACGCTCCAAAAATAGCTTCCATACAGCCACTGCATGCTGCTGCTGTGCTTATGCTAATGGCACACGCAGATTTATGCATGATTGCATGATGTTGCAAAAAATAAAAAGTTGTTTTTTTTTAAAATGACTTGACTGCTTTGATGTTGATTTCCATACAATCAAATTGTAGCAATAAACGCCTCGGTCCCACCGCCCACAGAAACGTGGCACCACAGATGCAGAAAATGTGAGGAATATTATTCGGCGGATGGTTTCTTTTAGGATTTGTTTCCACGTACTGTACGCCAAAATGAACGAACCAGAGAGGGAAAGCTTGTTCAGCGTACAGAGCGATGGAATGCAGAGAATCAAAGGGACGGTTTGGAGTTCCCTCTGCTCGCCTCAGAGACGCGGCGTCCCCCGCATGAGGCAGCCGCATCGCAGAGGCAGGGCTGCCACTGAACGCTTCTTCTGCTGTTACACTGCAGAGAGGCTCACAGTCAGACTGTAGAGTTCAGATCCCCCCCACAACAAGGTATCTGCCACATCAGATACTAGCACAGAAGGAAATTCTGAACATGTTGCTGCATTTTGCTTTGACCAAGACTTTAACCATTTGTTTTGTTTTTTACTTTTGAAGCTCCATTTCCCCCGGGATAAGTTTCCAACAGCAAAATAAAAACTCCTAAGTAATTCAGGCTACATTCAGACAGCAGGTCTTCATGCTTAATTCCTATCTTTTGCTGAAATCTGATCTTTTTTTATTATTTTTATTGTGTGTGCGTGGTCATTCATGTTACTAATTAAATGTGTCCTTCTGTGTGAACGGTTTCTGACCCCAGAGAAGAAGAATGAAGGCGTCACACGGCAGCGCACCGTCACAAAACCACAGCCGGTTTTGGAAGATGACTTTAGAAAAGTTCTCAAAGCAGACGGGGATGAAATGACAAACTGCAAAAGCACAAAGTAGCAAAGGAGCCAAATGCAAAGTCTTGGATATTATATTATCATTTATTTTAAAAAAAGACTTTTCCCTACATTTAGTTTGGCTCAGAGACCTTTGTTTGGGGCAGAACGGAGATGCCTGGGGAAAAAGGATTTAGATTTTGGTTCAAATGGGTTAGAACTTAGAATGTTGAAAGACGAGGAAGTCTCAGCTAAACATGGCGCTGTACTCTCACATTCCACTTTCGTTACCAATCAATGCATGATGACCTTTCAAAGTGGGGGCTGGCTAAGCCACAGCTGCAACTAATGACCATCTCAATTAGCATTGATTCCATTATTCCATGCATTACCATGGAATAATAATACGTGGACTTTGCTCTGCACAGTTCATTAGCAGAAAAACTTCTTATTTAAGCAACTCTTTGCATTAATAGTTCTGGCCTGGCGCAACTAGTGTTTATAACAGTAACAAGTTTCACAACTGCTGGCAGCTGCCAGTGAACCAGCTGCAGACTTTTAGAGCTGCTTGATGAATTTGCCACTTTTAGGCCTGATGGTCAAAGAAACCTTCCAGTCTATGAATGCAGGAAGGAAAGCCAGGCTCACCTATTTCCACTTTATTAAGTGCTACAATTTAACTACTTGCAAATTATTTTTGTATTCCAGATTAAGGATTATGGGTAGGTTTCAGTTAGTGATGCATAAATCCTCTCTGCCTGATTAGGCTTAACGTCAGACGACATCAACTTCTGTTGATTCAAGAAACAAAGAAACACCTCAAACCGACTGACCTTGGAAAGCTTTGGGTTGAGGATTGGAGCAGCCATGTGAATATTTGTGACAGGAAATAAGCTCAGGGTGGCGCGGCCTTTAAACACAGCTGGATGCTTGGTGAAACAAAGGCAATTCCAATTTAGGACTTGCTCTACCTTGACAATGTGAGGTTTCTAATAAAAGGATACAAAAATATTGGATGCCTCTCCATCTAAAAACATTCCAGCAGTGGGTGAGAGATCTTATCGGATTTGTTATTTCCAAGCATCAGCACTGCTACAGGAAGTTGTTTGAAATCCAGTAATGCATTGTCTCAACACACATCGCCATAACTGATCCAAAACGTGTCACTGACCAGACATAATATGTCTGATGTACCACGTCTCAAATTGGTTGTTCAACCAGCGGCAAAAAGCTTCTGTCGTCACTTCCTGGACCTCTCGAGGTGAATCGGCCATTTTATGTCTGTGACATAAAGGTTTAACAGCAGCTGGTCGACTTCAACGCCCCATGCTGCTTTTCTCCTTTTCAAAAGACATCCTGAGAGAGAGAGGAAAGGCTTTATTTGTTAGTTCTCAGTTTGAAGAGGCTAATGACAGTGCTGGTCAAAGGCACCTCCACACTTTGACAAGTGAACTGGGAGAGTCAGGGATCAAAGTATATTTTTGTGGGAAATCAAGTCAGAGCTGAAGTGACCAACATTTAAAAAGCTCTTCACATGCCGGCCAAACAGTTAGTTTTAGATGATCAAACTTTATTTAGCTATTAGGAGTCATTTTAAAGGTTAGTAGGGGTTTCCGTAGAAACCCCCACAAGTTTCTAAATCACAGACTACTTATTGTTAAACGTGGGGCTATACGTTTTTTTTTGTTTGTTTTAATTTGTCATGCAGTTAATTGATTAATTGCGACAGGCTTCCTCAGCGGCTTTATCCTGCCACGTTTAATGTACGGAGCACCTATATAGTCAAAAAGTTAAGAAGAAAACAAAAACATGTTGCTACGGTAATGTGAAGAAACAATCAAACGAAAAAAAGAAATAGATAAAACCGGCAAGCACTCCTTTGCACTCAAACAAAATACTAAAGTGGCATAAGCGGGGGGCTGTGACCATGGCGATGAGAGGCCCTTTCTGAGACAGATAAGTCCTCTTTAGAGACGTTCCCCAGTCTTCTGCTGCGACTTAATTAGAACACACAGCTCCACTCTCACTCCAACAAGGAGAGAAGAGACGGCTTTGATTTGGATACCCTGTGGAACGCTCCATCCTCTCCTTCCGGTGGAATCATTTACGCCCGACTCTAAGCAGTTTTGTCATCTTCCGCTCTAGCTTTTGACTCCTTTTTGTTCGCCTGCTTCCTTACCAGAATCTACCTCCCTCCCGCCACCCCCTCCCCCAGTGCTTGGCTGAGGATCCGCTGAGCATCTGTCTGATTAGAAGGAGAAGGTTATAACACTCAGCTGCACATTTCAGAACGCAAGAAACATAAAAAAGAAAACGGTCTTCAGTAACAGGAGGATTAACACAACATTATGAGGGGCTCTCCTTCTACAAGCTTGTACATTTCTATGAGCTCTTGAATTAAGAAGCTTAGTCATAAAAGTGTCGTCTATTATTATTAATATTATTATGATTACAAAGTAACTACTGAAGCATCTGTAAAATATCCAGATGTCCAAAATGCACACTTAGTTGCTTTCCAGTGTTTTTCAGTAAGCTTTTTTACTTGCTTAATTTGGCCAAATTTACATATTGTGTGTAGTTATAAGAGTGTAAAGTAAAATAAAATAAAAACCACAAATTTTAGTACCACCATATTATCATTAGTGGGCACATAAAGCATGAAATTTCCATATTTGTGCTTTTTATCACTACTCAGTCGGTGCATAATCATAAAAAGCTGTTGAGGTGAGATGGAACAAATGTTTATTCAAGATGGTATTAGAGAGGATGGAGGGTTTGCTCAAATATATATATATATATAAATATAAATAAATCATCAGATTCATGGAATGGTTTAAAAAGAAAGACCTATTTACTTTTTGTTAGCTAAAATTAGCAGATAAAAACTAGAAGTCAAATCAAACAAAAAAAGTCATATCAAAGAGAAGAGCATCATAAAGTATTTATATGATTGTAGATTAAAAAAAAGTGTCCATGTTGGAGCAAATTTCTCCCCCCAAAAAACTGAATTTATATATTAATTTCACATATTTTCAAGAAAAAACTCTTCCTGATGTTGACAAGTTGTAAATTTGAAAGAAAACCAATGTAAGGCACAAATTTACAGTATTTAAACTAAGAAACAACAACAAAAAAACAACTTGGAAATGTCCTTATATTATGAAGTTTTGTTATAAAATATGCCAGAAGTCCTCTAAAACTGAAGTGGTGAGTTTATTAGATGCACATCTGGATGTTATTCAGAGCGTAAAGGGGAACCACACAGCTCTTTTCCTGTTTCAGAACAATATCTACCGGCTAACGGCTCGCTAAGAGCGCCTAACATGGGATCTGGAAAACAGAGACAGTGAGACAGAAGTTGCAACGAGGTTACACCTCGGATCAAGTTCTGATGGAGAAAAACCCGAATCAACCACTTACACTTCAGGAAATATCCAGATGTGCAGCTTATAAATTTCATCACCTCCAAACTAGAAGATTTCTAGAAGTTTGTTTCAAATAAATTCGTGATCTCCGAAAGATTTCTTTTTTTGTTTTGATTTCTATCAAATGTTTACAAAATTGTTGTTTACATTTTGCAACAAAGGAAGTTGCGCTTTGTGTCTTTTTCAGAGGTTTTCTTGTTTATTTCAGTGGTTTCTTGTGCAGCGCCACCACAGGCGAGGAGGGGAACAGTTTTTTTAAAGAGTTTCGTTTGTTTGACACAGTGCAGTGAGAAAGAGAACCACCAAAACTGGAAATGGAATAGGTTTTACAACTTCAATGAAACCAAGTCTACCGGACTACTAGGTGCAAATATACCCTTAAAGGGTACGAGATTTCTCAAACCTGCGTGAAAGAAACAAGGCAACACTCCAAGTTTGTTTTTGATGAGAGAATAACGTTATAGCATGATGGAAAACTTTAAAAATGTCGGTTTTAAATAACACCGCCCCTTTAAAGTTTTTTCTGACCTTCATAATATTTATCAGAAAAAGCAACACAGCCCGTCATGTGGTTGTGTTTGCTATATTGGTTTATTTTTTCTGAATAATCAACCACTATCCAGGCTGCCGGAACAATCTATGATGGAGAATGTCTCCCAGAGGCTCTGCTTTACCACTCAGGTCATTTTTACAACCTGAGGCCAGCAGGACCTGCCCCCTCCGTGGATTATAACTTCCTTCATAAGGCAGTATAAGCTGATTATTAGGTGCTTAGACGTGATTACACCGATGTACAGATCTGATATGTGGACCTTTTGGGTCACTGGGGAAGACTTTTAAGACTTCTGAGCAAAGGTGAAGAATTACAAGCGCTGGGAATTGACATTAATCGCAGTGAATGTGCTGACCGCCAACATGGCCATCTGGGCTGAGTTATAAGGCAACTGGGACTCTGGAAAAGGTTAACTACAGCCTCAGTGAGTGTTTGCACATCTCTCTGTGTATGAGCAACAACGCTGGCTTGTAAAAGTCTATGTGTCCATCTACTGAGCACTGAGCAAGGAATGAAGGATCACAATGTAGTAATATCAATTTAAAAGGGCAGTGTTATTTAAAATCAACGTTTTTAAGCTTTACATCTTGTTATAATGTTATCCCCTCAACAAAAAAGAATCTGGAGTGTTCCCTTGATTCTTTCATGCATGTTTGAGAAATCCTTTAATCTCTGTGGCAACCATTCAGCTGTGCAAAACACCTGGATAGACCTAGCCCCGCTTTCGAGACACAGCTCCTCCTCTGAGCTGCAGTTTCCAAGCTCCCACCTCAGCCCTCCTCCACTCAGCTCCTTCAGACTAGCTGGCAGCAGTTAGCAAACACCTGGTGGAACTGTACATCTGTTGAGCTCATTATAGGAGCTACTTCTCAGAGCAACGCTGGCAAAAACGCTTGTTAAGAGTTAATAGAGGAGCTATGTTGTGATGACTTCCTGAAGGCGGAGTTTCAGAAAGAGCAGAAGTTTTTAAAGAGACAGAGGACCAATTTCAAGATGTTAAATTATGATGTGTAATTCCGTTTAAGTCATATTTGATATATATAGTTTTTTTTATAGCAACTGAAGGTAACAGAGTTACTTGATCATGCTGTAAACTGTCTCTGGAAAACACATAATACCGCCTTGTTACGCCCCAGTTGGGATAATATTCCAAAGCTCCCGATCCATCACTCAGACCAGAACCTTAAACTGACCTGACAGCTCAACGTCATTTAATATTCACACTCTCAAACAGCTGACATTATTTTACAGGAGGCAGCATCCTGGCCTGGTCGCAGCACAAGCGCATCAATTTGTTCGTCAGTTAGAGCCGCTTGGCATTTGAAACAGAGAAGAGATCCATACAGCCAGAGCCCAGAGGAGAGCAAAGCACAGAGAAAGTGAGTGGAAGCCAGAGGTACTCTTCAATCGGGACACGTTCACAGTCAAAGTGTGGCCGGTACTGTTTGTGTTTGGGAGACCATGGAACGCCTTGGGTGTAAGATGGACAACACGCAAAGTTCAAAGTTTCAGTAAAAAGGTTTAGACAGTGGTAAGACCCAAAAAAACTATTTATTTTTCCTGATGCTGCTGTGCTTCTGTGTCCACTGCAAGATGCTGTGTCCTCTCAAGGTGAGGAATCAGGCATGTGGCCAGCAGTCGGCCCACTGCAGGCGCTTCAAGAAAATATATCATGAGCAGAATGCCGTCCACCGCCTTACCCGAGTGTGTCAGCAGGGAGGGGACAGAGTCTGACCTGCCATTACACATCCTCCACCTTAAGGTCAAGGTGGGTTTGGAGTTGTTTGTGTGACCCAGAGGAGAAAATCACACAAAGCACAGAGAGAGCTGTTGATGTGTAAGAACTCTGCAATGCACAAAGACAGGAAATGTGCAGAGGACAGAGCGACCAAGCAGAACTGAAGGTTTCAGCTTAACTGACTTTATTTATGCACTATGTCTTCAAACAGGAAATTTATTGAAAAAATAGCCTTTTTTTAAGGTGTTGCTGACTGTAGTGGCCTCTATTTGATAGAGGGAGGAAGGCCGGGACTCGAACCTGTGACGTCTGTGTCGAGGACTAAGGCCTCCATACATGGGTGGTGCTTATCCCCTGCTCCTCCACAGCAACCCAAATTGCCATATTTTGATATTATTTTTAAAATAATGCAATGTCACATGTATTTTTATGTAATGAATAACATTAGTGTTTTAACAAATATTCAAACAAGTTGGTGATTAAATCTGCGTATTATATTATATTGCTAAGTCTGAACCGCAAATTGAGTTTGCTGACTTCACCTGTTGAAGTTCATGTTGACATTAGCAAAATGTGCCATGTTAGTCTTTGTAAATGTGGTTTGCATAAGTTGCAGTTAGATAAAGATCTTCAATGAATTTATGCAAAAATAAAACTCTGTTTGGATCAGATTACTGTTCACATTTCTGTGTGTGAGATCAAATAGGGTTTAATAGAATTTAAAAGTAAGTTAAGCATTGCTACAGATATTGCTGATTAATTATTCATTGTTATTAGCTGGGCTTCACACCCTGACACCATCATTAAAACACACATCATTCACTAGGGATCATTCAAATATGACAGATGGCAGATTTAACACAGCATAAAAATTAATTTCAGTTCATAACCAATATTGAAAAATTCATAAAATATTCAAAAATGTACCAATTCAGTTATAAACATGTTAGTCCTAAAAAGCTACAGTTCCGCTTCATTAGTGTTAATGGTAGAGTTTTCTTCTCTTATTGCTCTGTAAGAAAGTAAAGAGTGAAGAATTTGAAAACATCCTTCAACTGCATGTCTGGTGACGCATCGATATGAATTTAAATAGATTTTCTGGTAACACTTTTAATGCAAAGTTGACACTTTTAGTGAACTTTTAATACAGGTTTTAATGAAACTTTGCATTAAAAGTATAATTATTTACCAAATGACACTTCATGATAACAGTCGTAAACATTCATAAAGACTCCTTCATGTTTATGACAGTGTCATGTCAGTCTTATTAACGCCCCGTCAAATAAAGTGTTACCATTTTTTTAAAACTGAATAAACAAACAACAAAAACGTGAACTATGGAATTTTAAAATGTTCCATGTTGAGAATAGTAGTGAAGCTAATAACCTGTCATGGACTTCTAGCCAGTCAAGATATGCAGTATATGCTAGTCATGTAACAATTCAGTGCTAACTGGTCAGAGAGCTTTCTTCTGCATCAACTGAAGTTTATCCAAGTCTTTCCTGCTTTTTGCATTTGCCCACATTATGTAAAAATTCTCCAGCTGAGAGAAGTTGCCATTTACAGTTTGTTCTAAACGCAGCATCAGTATTTCAAAAAAAGATTTCGTTGAGTATTTTCCCTGGAGTGCACGCCGCCCCTAGTGGAGGAAACAAATCCTCTCATTTCTCTACCGCATTCTTCCGTCACACAAGTAATAAAAAGGTCGTTTGTGAAGTGGAAGGCAGAAAAACAGCAGCAGCTGCATGAGGATGGAGGCGTTTACCTCTCAGATGTTTGGACTGCTGTCGTTTAGTTTTTGGATATCCACGGCGGACGCGGCCTTTCGTGATCCGCGTGAAGAAACGGAGGAACGAGGGAGCGGCGAGGGAGCGCAGGAATGGCTTCTGATCACTCAGACAACGCCCCACTGAGTCTCTGAAACGTCTCCAATAAACTCCATTTACTCTCGACACTTATCTGGAAGATCCCCACAGAGCAGAGCAGCGATGAGGAGAACCAGACCTGACCCTCTCCAAGTCAAACAAAGTCTAGACCGACCCTAAAGGTTTCATCACCTGCAGCTCATCAGAACAGAAGCAGAAAGTGGAGAGAGAAAAAAGCCAGAGCGAAGAAGGATGAGTGATGAAACCGGAGATGTTTGTCATGCAACGCGCTGCCACATCTTTGTGTGCTAAAGGTAATTTACTCTAAAATGGAGCAGCAGGTGTTGAGATTTAGAGGCTACACAATTTGAGCATGTAGGGCCGTGAAGGGAGGCAACGGGGATTTTTTGATGTGCTTCACTCTGATGTTTGTGGGGAGCCTGCATTTAGAAAAACACAGTGTGACAGATGGTATACCACACACACACACACACACACACACACCCACACCGCTACACCCACGCATTCCTGCACTGCGTGCCAATAAAGGGAGAAGTAATACCACTCAGTGACTCAGGTGCACACTTCTGACAAAGAGACGGGTTTGTTGCAGCAAATCCTTCATCGGTGTGCAAAAATAGAAGTACTGGCAAATAAATAGTCAATAATTACAGTATTTTTTAAGGGAACAACTGTTTACTTGTAAAGAAAAAAAATGAGACTGGAGTGAAAAAATAGGTTATGTTATGCAAGTTATGCTTCAACCAGAGTGAGGTTCCAACGTATCAAACACATGATCAGTTCTATCAGTTTCTTAGTAAAACACGCCACGCCTACACACGCGTGCACACACAAGTATAGTTATATGTATATATGGAAACTCGTTAGATCAGGTGAAACAGAGCAGGTAATGTTTTGAGTGAAGTTTACTGGTGAGAGAAACTGAAAGTATAAACCATTCAACATCCCATGTTCTCAACCAAAAAAGCATTTTGCATGAGAGGAGAAACCTTTTCAAGAACCATTAGCAGAACTTCACTTCCCTTCTGCTGAAGCACTGAGGATTAAAACTACTAATTCTTCTCTATCTTGAACCTGAAGTTGTGCTTTTCTTTTTTTATTATTAAAATCAGCAGTTTATGTCATATCTGACAGGTGGCCCGGCATCCTCTGGTTATTGTAAAGTCAAGTATAGAGATGGCCACTGTAACCCTGGCAACAAATCATAGCCTTGATAAATCTGCTAGCACTTGTACTTGACCTAATGTGAGAGTGTTTAATGGGACCGAGTGGATTCTACACTCAATTTATGGATATTCTATAGAGGCTGAGTCTGAAGGTGGGGCATGGTGCCCATTATGCCTCCTAAATGCAGACATTACATCGGCAGTTCACAGTGACAGTTTAAAAGACCAACACCCTGCTGCTGCCGGCGCTGTGTGACAGGTGAAATAAAGATTGAGGTCATTTTATTAGACCGAGCTTCTTTTTGGCATCAGATCCCACCGTCTCACATCGAGCAGAAAAGCATCTGAGACATTAGCTCTGAGCTGCTGCGTTGCGTCCTCTGTCATTGGTAAGACTTGTAAACAAGAAGAAGGAAAACAAAGAGGTCAAATTTGCCCATTAGTCAACCCGCACCGTCAATTTTGTACACACACTTTGTTGTATTCCTGTCTTCTTTCATTTCATGCCAATAAAACTATTTGTGTCCATAACTTACCATGTTGTTTTTCTTTCTGGTTGCAAATTGTAATAAATTTAAGAGATAAATAGTTCTAGAAAGGCTTAAACGTTTTTTTTTTGAAGACCCTATGTGGACCCGTTGATTTCTCCTCAGTGAACACACACCTGTCATAAAGACAATCTTTAATCTTGTTTCAAGCCATTCAAGTCAAACCAGAACAAAGGGTTAGCTTGGGATTGTTGAAGATTTTCAGGGTGAGAACGGTTCTGTTTAGAGATTAAGAGCTGTTACCGTCTATGCTAGATCAAGTACTTCCTTTAATAAATCCTCTTTAGTTCATCACTGAAGCTAAAAGCTAGCAGAAGAGGAACCGACCCTAAAGCCGACCTCTGCCACCTCAAACCAAAGCTAACCTCAAAAACTTCATGGCCGATTTACACCACTCCTAAACTGGAAACAGAATGTTTTCTTCCAGGCTGATAGACTTTCTAACAGGTAGGCAAGGAAGTAAAAATATACTTAATAGCATTGAGTTGAATCACTATGACATGTGTACTTTTCACACGGCTTCACCAGAATAACTGGCCTGACACATCCTAACTCAACTTCCTTTACAATTTTTGTTAATGTGACAATGGTCTTAAATTCATATTCAAATTAAAAAACACTTTATTGATTATAAAGGGAAATGAAATGTTGTTGTAACTCATTAATTAAAATTCTTCAAAGATTTATTATGGATGGTGATGGCTGTTGGCAGGAAAGATCTCTTGTAGCAGTCTGTATTACAGTGAATCAGGAGGAGCCTCTGACTGAAGATTGTATGACAGGCTCATGAAGAGGATGAATAATTTCCTTGATTTTAGGAAGAATCCTTCTTTGCATCGTCATCTCCAGAGGTTCCACAGTAACAGAACCAGAACAGAACCAGAACCAGAACCAGTCTTCTATATCAGGTTGTTTTCAGGTCCCTGGTTCTGATGCTGCTGCCCCAACAGGTAACAGAAAAGATGTCAGAGATAGAAGATATGCAACATCTTGCTGCAAACCTTGAAGAATCTTATGTCCCTTTGCTTTGTCCCAGTCTGTTGTGTCCCTTTTATCATGAAAACAATAAATCTGAATTTTTTTCATAGTAAGAAATCTATCACCATAAATGACAAAACAATTCATAAACAATTCAATAAGTGCCCACTCTGATGGTGGAATATATTTTTGGCATAAAGCCACATTGGCTTGGACAGCTCTTTTAATCCAATCATAACTTGAACATTTTTTTAAATTTTGGTAATTTCTGATTTTAGAATGGTCAGATAACCTTTTCCACTTGCTTATATTGTTAACCGGCAGGTTTTAATGTGATTCTCTCCCTACAGTCCGTCCACAGCTGCTG
Source organism: Xiphophorus maculatus (assembly GCF_002775205.1). Classification (NCBI taxonomy): domain Eukaryota; kingdom Metazoa; phylum Chordata; class Actinopteri; order Cyprinodontiformes; family Poeciliidae; genus Xiphophorus; species Xiphophorus maculatus. Next base: position 26,874,586 of record NC_036455.1, on the reverse strand, counting down.
TTCCTCTGCAGTGATTAAGACGGTAAAACCAGCCGGGCGTCTTGGAGACGCTCTGAGCCGCCGTCCAGGAGGAGCGGGCGGATATGATCTCCAGTAATCCCGGATCATCCGGGCCCTGATTGAGGAAAACCGTCGTCTGCGTCTTTCTGCTCTGCCCGTCCTGCTTTGTTTCCGAGATGCATTAACGCCAGCCATGCATAGGAACAATGGAGGCCCGGGGACACTAACCCCACAGAAGTTCTGCAAACAAAAACCCACAGCCAAGGAGCAGGAGCTCTGATGCCAAAGTCACGAACATGAGGACAGACACACACACTACGAATCGCTGTGATGATGAATCCAAGCTGTTGGGAATCTCTCCGCAGTAAAAGCCTTCTGAAATGATCCATTTCTAATCCAAAAAGCCCTGAAGGCTGTATTTATGTGAATGGCACATGTATGTTAGGAAGCTGCATGCACTTTTTCCCCACTCTGTCAGCACTCTGGCTTGACAGAGAGCTAGAAGTGAAAGGACAGGGCAATATTACTGACTGTTTGTTTGGCACATTTGGCCCTGTCTATCCGTCAGCCGGGCTCAGCATCAGGACGGCTAAATGAGATGCTCTGATGGCTCCTCTGTCACATCAGCAGCGCAGCAGGAAGACTGACTGATGGGTTGGACAGCACAGATTTATGGGCTGCTGAACAGTAAGCTGTAAGCCACAGGAACATGAGGACATGCCTGTCGGCGTGTGTGTGTGTGCGTGCGGAGGTGGAGGTGGGTGTGTGCGCGCATGCATTAGAAGGCAACAGGAGGAAGAGAGATGTGAGTCTGTGTGGAGGGCTGGATATTGTGGAAGGCAGGAAGGAAAAGCTGCCTTCAGCCGTTCCTGTTTATTTGACGGTGCAGATTGTGGTTCAGAGATTCTTTGTGGTTTGGAGTGTGCAGGAGCTCCACCAGGTTGTTTATTAGAAACGTACGCAGACATGACACTTCTCTGTTGAACTGGTTTGAGGTGGTGGCTGGTCATCTAGCAAACAACCAATGAGCAACTGATTCTCTAAGAGAGTCAGCAGCAGGCAGCTGAGAGGCAATGAAGTCTGTCATATTTGGTCGTTATTGATCCAATATACAATTAAGAACAGGGATGCCCCAAAGTGGGTCCCTGAGGGCCGGCATCCTGCATGTTTCAGTTCTCTTTATATATATATATATATATATATATATATATATATATATATATATATATATATATATATATATATATATATATATATATATATATATATATAGGTATATATTGGTCCAGTTTGGGGGTGACTGCCCCGGGCCCTCGGGGCAGTCACCCCCAAACTGGACCAATGGCTACAACAGATCCCAGGAACAACATCAGACATCTCAGTCCAGAAATGTGCAGTCCTTGGCACAGCCAAGATACTGCACAGAGCCCTCAAGCTCCCAGGCCTCTGGTAGAGGACCCGAGCTCAGAGGATAAGAACCACCCGCGGTGGGTGAGAAGGAAATTTTATTTTTTTTATATATATATATATATAGTAATAGAATCTGCTCATTATTTTAATAAAATGAGTCTCTCTTTACAGTTTTCTTGAGCAGTGAGGGGAAAAAATAAATGGAACACTTTCTGTCTTTTCTGTTAAAATAAAAACCCAGAGTTGATTTATTCTAAAAGGCCAATTAGAGTGCATGGTTCCAGTTCTGAACGATGTAAACCGATCTGCCTTCAGAGCAAGCACAGCTCGAGAAAGCAGACAAGTGAACATGATTCTAGTATCTGGACAAACAAGCACTACTTACCAGAGCGTAATGGCCTCTAAAATAGGCCATGTGACGATGTGTACATTAATGAGACGCTTCCTTCATTTTCTCTCTCTCTCTCTCTCCAGTGTGTGTGTGCTTGTTTGGATGCATAAAATCTCAGAAACGGAGCGACGCCACAGGGGCCCCTGCAGCTGTAGACAGTGGCTCTTCTGTGTTCAAAGGGTGGACAGAAAATTCTCTATCTACCCCACCGTGACTAAATAGCCCCATCTTTCCTTTTACCTCACTTATTTATTTTCTTCCAAGTTAGTATAATTGACAATTTCTTACCCTTTTTCTAGCTGTTTTGCTCTGACCACCTCTATGCCTTCGTCCTCTTTAGTTGGAAAGCCGTAGTTTTGCTTTTGTAATTATTTTTTCTTCAGTAGCGTACTACCAAGAAGCTGCAAAAGAGATTTAAATCCTAAAGAAGAGCCTGCCAGCACCGCTGTATTGACTCACTGAGGCAGAATAAATCCAGGAGCCTCCAGTCTTGCCTTTCAACAGGCCCCCATCCCTGAAACCAAGGCCAGAACAACTCCAGAGCAATGAACCTGAACGGCCTTCCTTTGGGATGTTTAGCTTCTCTCCCTCTCTTGATCATCTACCCTGCCTTCACAAAGAATGACTTGAGCTGCTTAATTAACGAGAAAAAAACCCCTACGCCCCGCTCACAGTTTCTGCTGCGACCCCGCTTCCCTCCTCCTCTTTGTCCTCCTTTTCCTTTTCCACCATGCTCATTTCACATAGAAGCCTTTTTTGTTGTTTTCCGTGATAATAAGAGAGCTTCTGATTGCTACAAACAAGCATATCTGAAATGCCAACATTCTTAAAACCAACTGTCAAAGTCAGTTACAGTGAGAGGGGCCCATCACTCAGAAATGATTCATGGCAGAGTTACGTTTTATTCATTTACATCTATTTGAGTTGATTTAAAAACTCATATTTTTATGCCTTCACATTAATTATTATCTACATAATTTAATCAATTCAAAATGTATTGAATGTAATTGTTTAATATATACTAACACAGTTTGAACAATTAAAGTTGTAAAACAAACAAGATTTTGTCATTTGAAATTTACGTGAATGGTTTTCATTGAACTTATGAGAAGTGAAAGAGGGAAAACGGAAACAATGTTCGGCACCAGTAGGTGGCAGTAATGTCCCTTTAAACTGGCTGCCAACCATCTTAAAACAGTAAAAGATGAAGAAGAAGATGATATCCGAGTGGCCATCATTCAGGTCCATGTGATTTTAAGCAATCTGATACAACTAATGTTGTATTACTTCTAAATGTCCTAATTGTGCAATTTATGTCACTTCAACATCATTTACATCATTTATTTGATAGGTTTGTGTTGAAATTACCTAAAAAAATACTGCAAATGGAAATTTGTCATGTAATAAAGTTATATAAATCTTAGGTTAGGGTTAAATATCCCTGTGAGTGTACCTGCCTAATCATTAAAACACCAATGCCAGCTCTTAACCACAAAAAGAAAAAGTTAAAAAAAACTGTTTTTTTTCCTGCCAATGAGCTGCAGACATCCACCCGCATCCACAAGTGTCCATAGGAACAACCTCAGTGACAGACTCTGCCAATGACCGGACATTAATATTCAAGCCGGTGGCGAGGTCAAGACTCACCCCCTCACTTTGTGCCCACACACTGGCTGAATCCATTTAGCCATCTCCAGCAGAGACACGAGGCACCGCAAAACACCCAGGCTGCCCTCTGGCAATTTCTGTCGCCAACAACGCTTTGACAACACAGATCTCCTGTTGCACCAGCAAAAGTTAGAGGTCAGCCATGAGTCAAGACACCAGAGGTGCTGTCAGCTCCACAGAACCAGGACTTTTAACTGGGTGTTGGATTTAGTGCTGGAAAAGCATGCGGGCGCTTTTTTTATTATTATTTATTCATTTACCCAAAAGGGATTAAACAATGAATGAAAAATAGCACAGTAAATATGCCAGGAGGAGCCAGAAAGCTATGTTACATCTGTAGTGCAGATCAGGTCATAGCAGGTCAACAATCAATTTACCACAGCACTGAGCGAGAAAGAAAAGGAAAATACTAACATAAATTAGTACTGAATTAACGGTCAAACAACTGATTCCCCATCCGGGTTGAAATGAAGTGCTATGTTCTCTTACTGCAGCTACAGTCACTACCCTTCACTGATAACACATGCTAACTGAATGTTGTACATCTAAAAAGTAGAGTGGACCCTGACTATTCAGCTGAAATCCACCAAAACCTGACACTCCCTCTAAAAACGTTTATAGCTGCCTATATATATGCACACAGAGTTGGTCTGTAGGCAATTGATAGACCAACTTCATACCACGAAGAGGTAGGCAAAGAAGAGGGAACCAAGGTAATCCACAAAGAAGGAATTGCACCCTCAAAAGGTAGAGTAGGATATATTGAGGAGAACTAAAAGTACCACAGGCAGGTTTCAAACACCAACAAAAAGCAGTTAGTGCACCCAGCATTTTTAGTTTGGTTTACCTCAGTTTCCTTAATGTAAAAACATTGATTATGTAAGGTAAGGTAATTTGGTTTATATAACACATTTTACATGAATGTGCCATATATTCATATACAACAAACTAAAGGGAAGAGCAAAGGAAGAAAAAAGAAAACAAAAAAAGTATAACCCCATGTTTAAGGATAAGTAGTCCATGATTTATAAACTAGTAGGGGTGTGTCTGGATTCTTGTTCTGATAATGTTGATCCAAGGTAATGAGTAGTTTCTCCAGATAAACTAATAAGACTTTCTCTGGATTCTAAGTCTGTTCTAATTCCTGTTCTGGGTTGAGTGACGTATGTAAACTAAATGTTCCTGTTCTGGGTTGCTAAGCAGAATAAGAAAAGATCCTCTGGATGTTTTGTTCTAACTAATAGGTTTAATTCCTGTTCTGGGTTGAGTGAATACATAAACTACAGTAGATGGTCTTTTTATAAGTATAAGTGCTCCATAATTTATAAGCTAGATGTTAGTTTATTCATTACAGCAGTCACATCCCCAGCAAAGGTCAGAGCTGCTGTCTGGTGTGTGTGTCTGTGTGTGTGCGTGTGTGTGTGCGTGTGTGTGTGTGTGTGTTCTACCAACTGAGCCACCAACTACTCCAAGGTTTTCTTTGCTTTTATTGTTAGCTGACCAATTTAAGTGTCAAGAGCAAATTTCTTGTTTAACATTCAACACCAATAAAAAAAATGCACTGATTAATTGTTCAAGTGAGCAACATTTACCTGACCTTGTCCTGTGATCCATGTTTTGTGGTTTTAACTTTAGCACAGTGGAGACAAGGGGGGGTAACCCCGTAACTGTCAGTCCCAGAATGCTTACATGTTACAGAACGGGTCCATGAGGACACCAGTTAAGGGGGTTTAAAACCATCCAACTAAACATTGACCACAGACAGGAAAGGCTCTGCACTCCTCTTTCCTTAAACCCAATCCCTATTTCTCCGAATTATTCAATGCCACTCTGTGACATCTGACACGATTTTTAATCTGTGACTCCTGTTAACTGCAGATACCTCCTTACTACACACATTTCTCCTTACACACACACATTTACCCACAAAACTGCTGCTGTCCGCTGAAATGAAGATGTGACTGACTCGATTACCACAGAGCACACAGCAGAGTGTCTCCTAGAGACCTCTTTATCCTCTTTTCCCTCCCCCGTCCCCTCCGTGACTGATGGGTTTAATTAACAACTGGTCCTCTGTCCCGGCCAAAAAACTGGGTAACTGAGTTGACAAGTGGTTTAGGGGGAGTGAGGGTGGAGGGAGGTGAAGTGGAGATATGAAAACAATCCATAGCCCACTTTTGTGTGCATGTAATTAGAGATATGTGGGATTTGTGCCAGAAAGGTTGCCGGCGTGACGGCACTGTTTTCAACAAGTAATTTATGCCGGAATAACAATGACAAACATGTCACACATTGTTCAGGATGCATACTGGTGCCTAGTGTATCGAGAGCCACTGTGGCCCCAACCTGCATCTACAGTTAATCACAAAACGATTCACACCCCTCCCAGAATGAGCAATATTTCAATTTGAACAATAGATTTTCTCGGTTTGGAAGTAATATGAAAAGTTTCTAAACGGCTCAACCAGAGTCCGGATCTTTGGCACAGAGACCTTTCGAGAAATGGTTGAAACACCAGTAAAGACATGGAAGACACTGGTCAGGATTCGATTACTGTAAAGCAAATGTTATGTTTTTCCACTCATTAGAGAGAAGGGTGATAACTTTAACATGTTTTCTTAAAATAAATGGAAGTAAAAAAAAAAAGATTTTATACCGTTTTGTGTTTTGTGTAGTTCTTTGTCTCGTTTTCTATCACAAACAAATTTCTTTGTTGAAAAAAATGAAATTTTAAAATTTGCTAAGCGTATGACTAAGTTTGGGCTTGATTGTATTTAAAGGGTTAAATTTAAATTATATTGCAAGCTGTAGTAAACCTCTCTTAGCGAAGAGGGCTAACATTCTGCACAACAAAAATGTTTAATGTAAATTTAGCATATGTTTTAAAAATCTACATTTTAGATTGTGTCTGATTATTGAATGTGAAATATATAAATCCTATAGTTGTCCAGTAATCAATATGTTGAGATATTTTTGCAGTTATTATCCTGCTGCTTTTCCAAATTAAAAACAAAAAACATATTCCTGGAAAAAGTGCAACTAAATCGAAATTTAAGCTACATGTGTTTTCTCCAGCATGAGTTATACCAGCTAACCTGGAACTTAATAATATCAATCAAACTGTGGAAAATAAAAGGATGCTAACATTAATATGCTAAAGAAAATGAGCTCAAACTGCAGCAGGTGTTTCAGGATGTCAGTCCACCAAGAGGTTTAATCATTTGTTTGAGCATCACATAATGTACATTTCAGTTTGTTTGTTTTTTACCTTTAAAAAAATCACTAATGTGAGCCTAATCAAACAATTCTTGTATTTTCAGTTGATTTTCTTTATAAAACAGATTGATTTTTCACTCCCCCTGAACTAAAATCATGACTTGCTTCTCAAATTGTCAGAATTTCAGAGGTTGAAATGTTTTAGATGAGGATTTTAGTAACTACGGCAGAAGGAGTGTGAACACTTTAGCGATCAAAACTCAATGTAAGGAAGACAAATTCTGTTCTTGCTTCCTATTATGAAATTGCATTATTTTGTCAAGGTGACCAAACACAGGCATGGTGGTGGAATTGGCAGAAGATCCTGGGTTTCCTCTCACACAGGAAACCCTCCAAGGATAAGCAGGTATAGGCTGGTACAGAATACTAAACTGACCACCAGAAGCAACATTTCTCACACAGTGTGAATACCAGCCTGAGTCCAGTTATCCGCCGGAAGCAAAATATTTTCTTTAGTTTCATCACATATTAACTCCAGTCTACACCTTCCTCAGGAAGCATGGAAGTGGAAAAAGAAGAATGAATGGCAGGCTTCCACTCTTCTGCTTTTTCATCACTTTTCACACATTTAGATAATTTCACCAACCAAAAGTAGCATGTAAAATGCTTCCCTTAATTATAATAAAAACAAAAAGTAGATCTGGTTCTAATCTCTCTCGGGTCATCTTCCCTCCGGTGCCGTCTGGGCCGGCGTCATCATCCTCTCGTCCCATGTTATTATTGTGTGTGTGTCTGCTGACCCGGGCCATCATGCCATCTGCTCACACTCTATTGATGGCGAGATTAGGGGTGTAGGCCACGACAGCAAAGGGAAACACATGTTCAGACCAGAGAATTACTGTCACCCAAAGGTGGCCGCTTAGATTAGACCAACAGGCTACGACGGATGCAACGTCAACAGCCGTGGCTCAGACAGGAATCTGTCTGCCCCCTGATTTCCAAGCTGTGTCCACCAAATTAATACCAGTGCTGTCAATAACCTCCCACCCACTCATCCTGCTCTCCACGTACTCATCTTTTTTTATCTCTCCAGATTCAACATCTTCGTTCTCACTTTCAGGGCTCTGATTGTTCCACACCACAGAACTATTACTGGACGTGTGACCAAGGGCTTCTAGTTGGACGGCTGAAAGCTAAATATGATAGACTTCAGCAGTAAACCTAAATGTCCTGATGGTTGTAATTGGTCAGAGAGGTAGAACACATTTGTTAAACTACTATAAATCATTTAATACTGTAACATTTAACTTCATGTGTGAAGAGTTTCTATTTTACCAAAAAGACCGTTTCAATTTTCGGATATGAAAGCATTACATTTCCACAAAATGTGGGTTATTATTCTATTGAACTGTTCAAACTGATAACTATTGTGATTAGATACTTCCTTTTTGATACATGGAATTCTGAAAAAAGAAAATGGAGGGTGTGAAATATTGATATCAGCTTTGGACCATCAACATCCAATGGAGTTTCAGGACCACAACTGTCCTCAAAGACCTCAAGACCCCCCCTAAACACTTTTAGCTGCCTGTTTTAATATTTCAACCACCAAATATATCTTAATACAGTTTAATATGCACCATGGAAACCAGTTTAGCATTACCACAGAACCAAATATAAACAGTCTTCGGTCAGTCAATCAGCAACAAGGACAATGAATTGGCTGCTTTGCAAAACCCAACCAATAGCATGTCAGGTAGGATTGCAGGGTTTTCCCCAGTGTATAATAGACCTGGCCCCACCGCCAGGCTAAGCCTTTCTTGTTTATGTTTTGAGGAAAATAATAATTAAAAAAAATTATCTTTTTTTTTTTAAAACCAGATTGTCTCAGTTGCTTTGAGCGTTCCACTGGCGGAGCAGATTTATTCCTAAAAGGTATGTTTATAGAAGATAGATTTATAGTTTATGCATTTAAAGCTGGACCAATCACACCAGCTGGATGTCTTAAGTTTACCTCAGTGCGGATCGCGCGCCTCCTTTCACTCAAACTGGACACAGGCTGACCTGTATTGATATTTACATCAACCCCCTGTGAGGAATTATGTTTCTTTCCAGAGCTTTTGATTAGAGTAAGAGTTTAAAACCCGCCGCGTTAGCTCTGGTTGTGCAGGAATAACTTGTGGTGGCGCTTTCAGAGGTGCGTTGAGCGAGCAGTGAGAATGATTTATATTTGTGGATAAAGAATTTTGTGCAGATTTTCCATCTCAACACGCTGCCCAGCGTCCGGCTCAGTCTCTGCTGATAAAGTTTATGTATGTGGTCCCTGTTGGCCGTTATTGGTTAAAGAACCTGGCTAACCTCGTCATGTAGGTTCAACTCGGTGAGGAGGTTTCACGCTCGCCTCGTAGTCACGCTTCACGGTGGTTTCATATTATTTTATTATTATAAATAATAGAATAATATAATTTTCCAGTTACAAAGCATCAAATTATATCAAATGCTTTGTCCAATTAGTCAGACAGAATTAATGAGCACGGAGATCTGAGAAAGTCGTCCCACAAACTGGACCAACCAAAATAGTTTCTGTGTTCCTTTGTTAAAAACTCAACAGACACCAAAAGGAAGAGCTACTAAAGCCACATTAGCAGCATTAAATTAAATCTCCCGTTTGTTGCCCATCTCTGCGCAGTGCAGCAAAATTTGACTTAGGGGCCCCTCTTGCTGCTAAAAACTCTGTTAGCAACTCTAGCAGCTTCTGTGTTAGATTTAATCTGGGAGAAGGGGAGGAGTTTAATTGGCCAGCCTAAAAAGCAATAAGTTATAATAACATTGGGACGTGGGTTAGAGCTGCTCTGTTGCTTATCTGTTGTTAAGTGTGGTGAAAGGTACAGGGACAAGTTCAATATATGAATATCTTAGTAATTTTTTTCCTTAATTCATTAAATGCTAGTGAAATGGAGACAAACGGTAGACTGTAGCTAAGCTAACTATGCTGAATGGTTGATAATTTCACACAGTCTACCCACCTCTCAGAGAAACACTGAGTTACAAATTGACACTCTTGATTTTTTCTTTCTCTTATCTCTCAATCTTTTTTGAAACCCTGATTTTCAAAAAAAAAAAAATTTGTCGCAAAATAACAGCCACAGTTGTTCTTGTCTTCCACTGACTGCTGCTGAACATCGTCATCATCACCAAACAGGAAGGAACCATTTCATGCAGATCCAGGGGGGTTCAGTGCAAATATGGATGTGTGATTTTTGGTCTGGGAGTGTTAACATTTAATTTTTACTCATAAAAACAATTTTAGAAAACACAATATGATTAATTTTGTAATTGACAGGGCCCCATTTTATTTAATTTCTATGAAAAAATAAATTGTGGAGGGCCCCTTGTTGGTCAGGGGCCCTTGGAATTGTCCTATCTTTTCCCCTCTATATGGCTCCCCTGGGTAGCATAACTTATCTTATCACTCAGTTTTGAACAGTTATAGTAGCCTAGGTTAGCTACGTTGACAACATGCTAAACAGCGTCAAAACAACAAGTTAATGTTGGGTAACTATGGCAACCAGCTCACTGACGCTTTCTGCAGTCAGGTTGCGCCATGTTAATAAAAATCCATCAGACAAGCCCGCTCTGAATATCAAACAAAACTGTGACATTATAATGTGATATCACAATATAACTCCAAAAGCAGAATTCTGACATCACCAGCGATTATATAAGTTCCTCACATCATCTACTTTCATCACAACCGTTTAGCAGCCGTTGTCGATACGTTTCTCTTGAGAATTTATTTAGCAGTTCACAGTAAGATTTTCAACTTTGTTTGGTGAACATCAAACTTAACGTGAAATCTTCACAAAGTTTCTAGAGAAGTGATTTATCTTAGAACCTGAAACAAGCAAAGGTTACAATGCAGTCCAACCAGCCTAGAGTCGAAGAGGTTGCATTCGACAACATTGTCGAAAGGGAATTGCAGCCACCCAAGCCACCCAAGCCACCCAAGCGCAAGAAGAAGAAGGTGTCATTTTCAGTCTGGTGGGAGCTGTACGCAGCTGAGGAGCTAAAGATTTCCGCTGAAAATATCGAACAGCAGGACGCTTCACTGGTCACTGAAAATGAATCGATTGCCAAAACACAGGAGACTGTGGATCAAAAAGGGGACAGACCGACACCTGAGAGTGAGTCCAATGAGAACCAGATACCACTTAAAACCTGGTCGGAGGAACACGTCCCCGTTGACCAAGAGATTTCTCCAGGAAACATCGAAAAGCAGAACGATTCACTGGCCAGTGAAGAAGAGTCCATCGCTAGAGTGCAGGAGACAATCGATACAGCAGAGAAGAAACAGCCACCAACCATCAGGCGCAACAAGAAGAAAAAGATACCGTTTCAAATCTGGTTGGAGAAACATGCCCCCGCTGATCTAAGGATTTCAGCTGAAAGTGCTGGAATGGAAGACGTTCCACCAGTTACCGAAAAAGCATCGATCTCCGTACTGCAGGAGACAATCGATCCAGCAGAGAAGGAACAGTCCTTTAAGTCTTGCACTGAAAATGTTAAGAAGCAAGATACTTCTCTGCCTAAAGAAGAAGGTGATCCGGCAGATTCCTTAAAAAAGGAGATTTGTGCCGAGGAAACACCGCTGGTCACTGAACAGGGTTTCATCTCCAAAACACAGGAGACACTGGATCAGCAAGAGGAGGAACAGCCACCAACCACCAGGCGCAACAAGAAGAAAAAGATACCGTTTCAAATCTGGTTGGACAAACATGCCCCAGCTGATCTAAGGATTTCAGCTGAAAGTGCTGGAATGGAAGACGTTCCACCAGTTACCAAACAGGAATCGATCTCCGTACTGCAGGAGATGCCAGAGAAGGCAAAGTCTTGCGCTGAAAATATTAATAAGCAGGACACTTCTCTACCTAAAGAAGGTGATCAGGAAGTTTCCTTGAAAAATGAGTGTTGTACAGAAGAACCTGTGGTTTCTATAACACAGCTGGTCACCGAAAAAAGATCCATCTCCAAATCACAGAAGAAGATGGATCAAAAAGGGGAGAAACAGACATCAAAGATGAAGCGCATCAAGAAGACCCCACTATTATGGAAATCTTTCCCCGAGTCAGAGGCTTGCGTAGATCTAACGTTTTTGACAGAAAATAGTGACGTCAATAACGGTCCTCTGCCAGAAAAACCAAGTTATCAGTCAGCTTTGCCCAGCAGAGGAAAGAAAACATTTTGGAAAGTGTTCCCTGAATCAGAACCTCGCATTGACCTACATTTCTTCGCCGAACATATCGAAGGGCAAGATGTTTCAGTTCTGGCAAAACACGGTGAACAGGTAACTTCCTTGGAAAATCAGTGTTATTCCAAGGACACTGTGATTTCCACAACAAGTCAAGCAAAGTGTTTGTGTCAGGCCAAATCGAAGGAACCTGAATTGGGAAGCATCGAACTACAGAAATACTTAATGAGACAGCTTGATGAGATGTTCGACATAAATCGTAAACTAAGTGCTAAACTCAAATACCAGAACGATCTGTTGAGGAAAGTATTCTCAGAGCAAAGACAAAACAGGAAGTCATCGGGGTGGAGCCACGTGTGGCTTGAGTGATTGGAAAAAGAGCTACTGTTGTTGTTAATTGGACATTTTAGATAATATTAAAAAGCTAGGACATCAGTACTCATGTTCATTCAATGTATAAGATTTTTATTTCTAATTCTAAACAAAAAAAAAGCAAAACCACATTTATTAATTAAAGAGAGATTTAGAAAAAGAAAATGTAAACAATGTGGAACAAAAACAGCCTTTTAGAAGTTTAAACCTATACAAATTGGGAAAAATTATCTAAACCTATATATCTATATATATCTACATACATATATAGATGTATATAGATAACTATCTAGATATATACTGTAGGTATATATAGGTATACAGATATTCCCTATACAAATTGGGAAAAAATATCTAAAAAAATTATCTATCTATTATCTAAACGTATATATCTATCTATCTATCTAAAAAAAAATAAAAAAATTCCCTTCTCACCCACCGCGGGTGGTTCTTATCCTCTACCAGAGGCCTGGGAGCTTGAGGGTTCTGCGCAGTATCTTGGCTGTGCCAAGGACTGCACATTTCTGGACTGAGATGTCTGATGTTGTTCCTGGGATCTGTTGTAGCCATTGGTCCAGTTTGGGGGTGACTGCCCCGAGGGCCCCGATGACCACAGGCACCACTGTGGTCTTCACCTTCCAGGTCCTCTCCAGTTCCTCCCTGAGGCCCTGGTATTTCTCTAGTTTCTCGTGCTCCTTTTTCCTGATGTTGCAGTTGCTTGGTATTGCTACATCTATCACAACGGCTTTCCTCTGTTGTTTATCCACTACGACAATGTCTGGTTGGTTCGCCATTACCATTTTGTCTGTCTGGATCTGGAAGTCCCACAGGATCTTAGCTCTGGCGTTCTCCGCCACCTTTGGGGGTGTTTCCCACTTTGATCTCGGGGTTTCCAGTCCATATTCTGCACAGATGTTTCTGTACACTATGCCTGCAACTTGGTTATGTCGTTCCATGTACGCTTTCCCTGCCAGTATCTTGCACCCTGCTGTTATGTGCTGGACTGTCTCAGGGGCCTCCTTGCACAACCTACACCTTGGGTCTTGTCTGGTGTGGTATATCTGGGCCTCTATTGCTCTGGTGTTTAGGGCCTGTTCCTGGGCGGCCAGGATGAGGGCCTCTGTGCTGTCCTTGAGTCCAGCTTTTTCCAGCCATTGGTAGGATTTACTGATATCAGCCACTTGGGTTATTTGCTGGTGGTACATCCCATGTAGGGGCTTGTCCTGCCATGATGGTATCTCTGGCACCTCAACCTCCGTTCCCTGTTGTCTGAGATATTCACTGAGCACATTGTCTGTTGAGGCTTTGTCCCTGATGTATTTATGGATCTTAGTTGTTTCGTCCTGGACTGTGGTTCTCACACTCACTAGTCCTCTGCCTCCTTCCTTGCGGCTCGTGTACAGTCTCAGGGTGCTGGATTTGGGATGGAATCCTCCATGCATTGTTAGTAGTTTTCTAGTCTTAATATCAGTGGCTTTTATCTCCTCCTTTGGCCAGCTAATTATTCCAGCAGGGTATCTGATTACTGGCAGGGCATAGCTGTTTATTGCGCGGATTTTGTTCTTGCCATTGAGCTGGCTTCTCAGGACTTGCCTTATTCGTTGGAGGTATTTAGCTGTGGCTCCTTTCCTTGTGACCTCATCGAGGTTGCCATTTGCTTGTGGTATACCTAGGTACTTGTAACTGTCCTCTATGTCTGCTATTGTTCCTTCTGGGAGTGAGACCCCTTCTGTGCGGATGACCTTCCCCCTCTTTGTGATCAGCCGACCACACTTCTCTAGTCCGAATGACATCCCAATGTCCGTGCTGTAGATCCTGGTGGTGTGGATCAGTGAGTCGATGTCTCGCTCACTCTTGGCATACAGCTTGATGTCATCCATATAGAGAAGGTGGCTGATGTTGGCCCCATTTTTGAGTCGGTATCCGTAGCCAGTCTTGTTGATAATTTGGCTGAGGGGGTTCAGGCCTATGCAGAACAGTAGCGGGGACAGAGCATCTCCTTGGTATATGCCACATTTGATGGACACTTGTGCAAGTGGTTTGCAGTTGGCTTCAAGGGTGGTTTTCCACAGCTTCATCGAGTTTGCAATGAAGGCTCTCAGAGTCCTGTTGATGTTATACATCTCTAAGCATTCAATGATCCAAGTATGCGGCATTGAGTCATAGGCTTTCTTGTAATCAAACCAAGCCATATATGTATATATATATATATATATATATATATATATATATATATATATATATATATATATATATATATATATATATGTACATATCTACATATATCTATCTACCTATATATATATATATATATATATATATATATATATATATATATATATATATATATATATACTGTATATATATATATAGAGAGAGAGAAAGAGAGATAGATATATATGTAGATATACATATATATAGATAACTAACTACAGTATATCTATCTACCTATATATATATATATATATATATATATATATATATATATATATATATATATATATATATATATATATATATATATATAAAACTAACTGTAGTTAGTTATCTATATATATGTATATCTACATATATATCTATATGTAGATATATATAGATAACTATCTAGATATATAGATAGATCTATCTAGATAGATATACAGATATCTCTCTCTATGAATATACATATATGTCTAGATAGATAACTATATAGATATCTATATAGATCTATCTATCTAGATCTGTCTATCTATACAGATCTACCTATCTAGATCTATCTATCTATACAGATCTATCTATCTAGATCTGTGTATCTATATAGATCTATCTATCTAGGTCTATTTATACAGATCTACCTATCTAGATGTATCTATCTATACAGATCTATCTATCTAGATCTATCAATCTATATAGACCTGTCAATCTATACAGCTCTATCTATCTATATAGATCTATCGATCCATCTATCTAGATCTATCTATATAGATCTATCTATCTAGATCTATCAGTCTATTTGATCCACAAAAAGCATCACAACTTTAAAGGCTTCATTGCTTTCTTTGGTCCAATACTGATACTAGGACAATATTTACTGCTCATGAATTTTGCATACAACAGTTGACATACAGTATACAAGTAGGTTGCTTACATTTTTTCTATTACTGAAATGTCTCTCCCCACGAGCAACAGTCAAAAGAAACGTGCAAAATATACATAAAGCAATCCAGACTACTCAAACAATGCTATGTAGTTGCATTTTATTCAAGCTGCAGTATATAACTTGAATAAAAAATATGTTTTCTCCATATTTGTTAAATCTGTCTTCATGTCGTGCCAGTTTGTTATCAGACAGATAATCTGTGAAGACAATCAATCTCCTCCACCTGCTCCCTGAATTATTATTGCTAGCTAAAGTAATGCAACGTTCCGACCAAAACAACCAATCAGAACCAGTAGGAGGATCTTAGCGCTGTCAATCAAGCTCATTCACTCACTGCTAAATATACTAATGGGGGAAAAACAACATATCATTACAAGAAAAATGTTTATCTGCCATCATTGGTAGCTATGCTAACCAGACTGAGCATTCACAACAGGCTGCGCTACATACAGCATAGAACAGAGCAAGGGGAGGGAGGAGGAGCAGCACCACATGAGATTGTGATTGACAGCAGTAAAACTCTCCTGCCACTGATTGGTTGTTTCTAGAGAGCACTGGGAGAAGGCAGAGGAAATAGATTTTTCACAGAGTATCTCTCATGCCGTACTGTCACAATATAATAACAGTTTTAACAAATATGTAAAAAAAATATATTTTTTAAAAAAGTTACGTACTTTAATATAAGCTTTAATTTCAGTTAGTAGAGGACGGGTCAGGAGGGATGCGGGTTAGAGCTGCTGCTGACTGACTCATCTGTTGTTAAGTGGTAAAAAGTACAGGGATAAGTTCAATATATGAATATGTTGGTAATTTTTTTCCTTAATTCATTAAATGCTAGTGAAATGGAGACAAACGGTAGACTGTAGCTAAGCTAACTATGCTGAATGGTTGATAATCTCACACAGTCTACCCACCTCTCAGAGAAACACTGGGTTACAAATTGACACTCTTTATTTTTTCTTTCTCTTATCTCTCAATCTTTTTTGAAACCCTGATTTTCAAAAAAAAAATTGTAGCATAATAACCGCCACAGTCGTTCCTGTCTTCCACTGACTGCTGCTGAACATCGTCACTGCCAAACAGGAACGAACCATTTCATGCAGATCCAGGGGAGTTCAGGGCAAATATGGATGTGTGATTTTTGGTCTGGGAGTGTTAACATTTAATTTTTACTGATAAAAACAATTTTAGAAAACACAATATGATTAATTTTGTAATTGACAGGGCCCCATTTTATTTAATCTCTATGAAAAAAAAAAAAGTAAATAAATTGTAGAGAACCCCCTGTTGGTCAGGGGCCCTTGGAATTGTCCTAATTGTTTTCCCATAACATACAATTACCCAGTAATATTTTTACATTTCCTGTCTACTTAACATCTTGTAATAGAAAAACACGGTGGACCACCTCAGCGCCCCGACCACCAGGCTTAGCAAGTTTTCTGGGAGAAACCCTGGATTGTGGTGAGGTATTTTAGCTTCTGAAGCTGCACTCTAGATATGGTCTACTAGAAAAATCCATGTATATGTAAATATAAATATAAATAATTTGGAGTTACAACACAGAAAAAAAACTGCGAAAAGGTGAAACTGTGAATAACTGTCAAAAGATGGGAGTCGTATTAAAGGGACCATTTTCTTGCACATTAGTTGTAAAATCTAACAAACATGATTTCTCATCCTTAGTTGTTTCAAACTTTTGACTTTATCCAGAAATCTGATTCGGACCTTTCTTAGAATCTCTTCTTTAGGGTCCGAAGTCAGCCGCAGAAAACTTCCCGAACTTTGAAAACCCACAACTTCACAAAATCCTCGACGTGTGTGCTTAAAGTCGTCTTTGACCAAACCAACATGTTACCACACGAGAATAAAAAACACGCTCCAGCCCCTTCTGTCCCATTTAGGACCAGGTCACTTCCTTCATGTGAATGCATTTACCAAACGGTGCAAAGACCAAACGGGCTGAGACCCGCCACGCTCACTTCAGGGCCTTCAGAAGGCAAACGGAGCAGGTGTCGGCCCAGGTGCTCCTGTTTGTTTCTACAGCTAAATTAACACCGTTGCAGGAATCGTTGCGAGAAAGAAGTGAGAAAGAAGTGAGAAAGAAGACGGAATGTGTTTAAAAAGTGCATACTGAGTTGTTAAAAGAGAAAGAAGTAGGACAGATGGGTTGGGAGGCAAAAGGGTGAAGATAAGGATGCTATAAGCTATTCGAGGTTCAATTCTCAGAAGGTACACCTACACTGGAAGAGTTTGTTGCATTCATTTCAATTTGAAGTTTGTTTATTCTGCTAGTCACACAATGGAACTGTTGTTCCTGTTTCGGTTTTAGTGTGTGGACAAACTGACCTTCAGTATTTACACTCTGCCAGGTATTGGATCAACCAAGATCACACAGAACCACAAACGGCTCCTCAGCCACGTCGTCGTAGAAGATAAAGAGATTTCTTCACTAAACTGTTGTCAGTTCAGGGAGAACGACTGAAAGATAGAATCTGTTGTCAAGGTCAGAGTTCAACAATGACAGGTCTGGATCTTTTCTTGGTTACTTCTTGGAAATGGAACACAAGGATTTGCAGAAGTACTGACATCTTTTGAACATTGTTAAATTATGTCCTGTTACAACCACAAATATCAGTCTAATTTGATATACTAGACACCTTTATCATAAAGTGGAATGAAAATGGTGTACACTTTTCAATGTTTCTTCTCCAACCTGTGAAAAAGTCTTTTCACCAAAATTTTAAATAAAAAAATGGTAGCACTTTTCTGAGGATTGTCTGAGCTACATTTTAAAGTTTATTTTTGTTTAAACAGAAGATTTTTTTTCCCCTTTTAAATTCAAAAATGTTCACTACGTTGTTGGTCCATCTTTGTTGCTGCAACGAGGCTAAATGTGGAAAAACTCAAGAAGTACAAATACTTTAGCAGGACGCGATTACCTCTTGTGATGTTCTACACAAAACTTCTACATACAAAAACCATCAGAACTTCTCTTCTTCTATTCAAGTGTATAGAAAATCTGACCTCAGGATGCGCACACTGACACCTTACCAAACTAGTCCTTCAGACGCCTCAGCAAAGACTTTTCTGAGGTGAATTACTTCTTGACTAAACTGTTGTCAAATCAGCATCATCAGCTGAAAGCTAGCAGACGCACATTTCCATTCTGCTGATTAAATCACTTTTTTTCATTTGGTCAAACACCATTGAGTTTGACGCTGCCTATGAAAATCTCAGACACCAATCACTCCACATGATGAGGCTGAGAGTCGGGTTATAAACAAAGACAGACCTGACTTACCTCCACCCTGCCTTGGGTGGGGTTTTCCATGCCATCCATTTCAATAGAGGTAAACCCCATTGGTGTGTGTCATCCAGCCTAATGCTGCTGCTACGTTTAGGAGAAAGGTGACGAGTAAAACACGGCACTTCACTTTGTGGTTTGATTTAAGTCAATTTTATCCATTTCAGCGTGAGTGCTTCCATATTCCTACAGTAATCCAACTGTAAGCCGAATAAAAGCAGGAGTGTTGACTATGCAGGGTATGAAACGTAGCCCAGTTGCTCTGCAGGCTCTGATGTGTCTCCTGAACAATATGGACAGATCAGCTTTACTTCCTGGTACTGAATCCATTTTTTTGTTTCTGTGCTATTTCATTATCATATTCTATAATTACGCTGAAAGCCTAATACACTATCCGGTTATTTTACAGACCATAACTGTTCTGCTAAAGACGTGCATTATTTTCTCCAGAAACATCCAATTTCATCATTAGCTTTTGTGCAACAAGACACTATTTTCTCCAGTCACAGCCCCACGTTTGCCTCCTGAGAGCTGTATGCGTGTGTATGTGTGAAAATAATGCTGAGGTGGATCCACACTGCTAAATGCAGAGACCCCCGCCCCCCTCCACTCTAGCAGACCACCTGTTTGTGGCACCACCTGTTCTGAGTGTATTCTAAGATTTATCCGACTTTCACTCAGTGTGTGGGACTGCATGTTGAAGCTGACTCACATGATTTCATTCCAAAATTAGAGCGTTTTCACACCTGATAGTACGGTAGTCTCAGTTGGATTGGAAACTAACATTGCAACATTTATTCCATTTCCAGCTGCTGTTGTTCTCTTTCACTTTGCTCTATGTCAAACCAACCAAACCCTTTGAAAAACCTGTTCCCCCTCCTCGCCTGTGGTGGCGCTGCACCAAGAACCACTATAGGAAACCACACAAAAACCTCTGAAGACACTGGCTTCCTTCATGCAATACTGAAAACAGTGGATTGGCGTCAGATTTTTGCAGCTTTAGGATTTTGTTTCATTTGCATCAAACTCTCCATCTAATCTGACTAATCTTGAGCTACTTTGCTAAACAGAATGGATAGAAATGTTAGGGTTAAACTTTTAATATTGGAGCAAGACCTAGAGAAACTCCTGTTAGTTTACAATTCTAGAACAAACTTAGAAAGTGCCATCTAGTCTTATCAGAACAAGAATCCGGAGAAACCCCTACGGACTACTCATTCTTAAACATAGGGAACTAATTTGTAGTTTTATGCTTTTTTTGTTTTCTTTTGCTCTTTCCTTTGGTTTGTTGTTTTCTTGAATTTCCTTCTAATTCATGTAAAGCACTTTGAACTGATTTGTTGCTGAAAATGTGCTATATAAAGAAAATGACCCTTCCTTATCTTAGCATCTAGAAACACCAACCTGACAGAGGCATGCATGTGACTGCAGCTAAACGTGGGCCTTTGCAATTCTACTACATTTTGTGTTGGTAAAACCTAAACCTACGAATAAAACAGCCTGAACTTTGTCATGACTTTAACAAGGTGTGGGGAAAACTTTGTGTCCAGGTTTGATTTTGTCAGATTTTAGCTTGAGGTTTGGCAGAGAAACGAAGCTCTTTCCGTACCTATTCTGTTCATGCTAATCATCTTCATCAAGTGTCTGCGTCTGATGACAGAGCTTGACCTCCACAAAGGGAGCTAAATCCACACCAAGCTGTGTCAAAGTCCTTTTTCCCGCAGCCCTATTCATTTGAAAGGTTGCTTGTTACATTAACTCTTCCCAGTAGAGCCCAGTAGATCCTGTGGAGCAGGGAGTGGTTTAGTTTGGTCTGTTCAGCAGCTGCTTCTGCTCATCATGGAGCTGACATTCATGTGGCAGAATATTTATAACCCACGTCACAAAGGAAGAAGGAAAAAAAGAAATAAAAAAAAACAACAACCAAAAAAAAAAAACAGCTGACACTTTCACTTGTCAGCCATGTCACTGGGGGCACTTCTCTTCAAAACCACAGAAGATAACGTTTGGAGGAATTCAGGAATTGTCACAATGTGTCGCAGCGATTTAATGTCAAAGCAGCCACAGGCGAACAAGGAGAGGACTAGAAGTCGTGTCTGAAGCAGCCTCTGTGGATGCCAGGTACTGTCGTAGCCCCAAATCCCTCGTTCTGAACATTGAGCGTCTGTCAGAGTACGACTGACACACACACACACACGCACACACACCCCCCCACACACACACACGCCCCCACACGTCTGGATCAGCTGACAATGCGGCACCGAGGTAACAAAAGCTCTTGAGCAATCACACATTTTGGACACATTTGGACATCTTTAGTGGTAACAAAGTGAGCAGGAATATGTTGGTAAGACTGAAAGAGCGCCACCTATCTCTCTTATTTAGTAATGCTGGTTTTAGACTACAGTCTGCAAGTGAAGAGCATCTCTTTGGCTGCAGCAAAAAGGTACCATACCCAGAGCAATAAGCACTACTTAAATTAGTTGTTTATTTTCTTTGTCTAACATAAATGTCAATTCTTCATGATGGTAAAAAAAAAAAAACTTGAAAAAATCTCAGCAGTAGAAATAATTTTCAGCACATTTTTCAATAAGATAACATCATACGTTTTTAAGTTTGTTGTTTCCTTCAAATATTTTAGTAGTGTTTTACTAAAGGTTATTAGTTCAGCTCATCTGATTTTGGTTTGGAACTGGAAACAGCTAAAAAACAAAAAACTAATCACTGATTGAGCTTCTTCAGTGTTCTCACCTCCATCAGACCAAAACAAAGACTCCAAATCATTCAGAGGAAGGAATGTCAGGAGATCTTTTCCAGAAAATAATAAATAATAATAAAAAAAATCATTAAGAGACTGAGGGAGAACTCTACCAATGTTTTCTGACAGGCAACTTTGTGGTTACTGATGCACATTCCACTTTTATGTCACAGATTCCTCTCTTAGACCTAAAAGTGAGGAACTTTCTCATATCTCACGAGGATGGTGATGTTTATGATGGCACCAATGACAAATCAAATGCAGCCCAGTGATCTGCAAACAGCTCATTTACAATCAGCAGACTGAAGTTCAAGACCCCCAAACGCTTTAAGAGGAGGAATGATCGCAGCTTCGCCTGACACACGGGCAGGTAAAAGTGACTTTCTAGCCTCAGTGCGAACTTTAAGACTTTCCCAGCACAATCTCTCTCCGCCATGTCTGCTTTACCTGTTGGTCGCTCCAGGTTGTCTGCGCAGATCCGGACGGCCAGCATCAGTAGCAGCGCCGCTGAATACATGTCGGCGGGTCGCGAAAGTAGTAAAGGTCCAGTCCGGCTCGTCACAACAAGCAAATCCTAGAGAGAGATGTGTTGCCGCAGCTTGAGCGGCGGCTGAGGAGAAGTTGTGGGGTGAGCTCCATTCAGGGGGGCGGCCGCCTGCTTCCTCCACAGCCCGCTCTGGGTGCTCTACATCCGCAGCTGAGGGATTCAAAAAAGCCCCCCCAACCCCTCCGACTAGTTCTTTTTTTTTTTTTTTTTTTTTTTTTTTTTTGACTGTCAGACGAGTTGGGACGCAGAAATGTGAGCCAGCGGCGCCTCCATGTGGCGAGACTGCGCACATTGCTAAAGCCACAAGTTTACATACACCGAACAAAAACCAAACAAACCAAAAAAACATCATTATTTTCTCACCGTCTGAAGTTAAATCAGTTAAATCAGACCAAACTTCTCATGTTTTTAGCTCGCTTAGAATGACCTAAATTATTTCTATTTGCTAACAGCCACAATAATGAGAGAAATAATATGGCGGACATGTATATTAACGTCTTCGAGATCATAAGTTTACATACAGAATGATTACTGTCTCTTTAAACAATGAGAGAAAGGGCAAATGATGACGTCATGACTCGTAAACCTTTGACAGGTTAACTGACATTTCTAATTTTATTATGCAGGCGCTAACACATTGAATTTAGACGCTTTTTTTTTTTTTTTTTACATGTGTCCTGTACAATAAACATGTCACTTCCACAGCTTACTTCTGTTTAAAGGAGGAGCGGCCATATTGAAACACAAAGTTGGCTTTAACTAGTCGGATTCGCTCCGAGTTTCCCACTGGGAAATCTGACTTCGGAGGGTGTTCCAGTTGATTTGTCAGACCGGAAAGTCAGAATGTTTTAAAGCCTGGTGTCGGCCTCCATTTTGTACCAATATGGGACATCCTGACAGCACCAAGCAGCCGGTGCTGGAATGTAGGCCTTCACTGAACGCAACAAAACAAGAAGGAGCTACAAAAATGAGAGAGCGAGAGATTCAACAGGCTCCGTCTTCATTGATGGTAAACATTTGGACTCATTTTGTTTTTTACCGAATGCCCGGGAAGACCGAGCTAGACATGAGCTTCATCAAGTGCAACATTTGCAAAATGAAGATTGAGCCTTTGGGAACACTGCAAATAGACTGAGCCAACGTACGTCATGCTACACACTGATTGGTCATTAGTTAGTTTAGAACTTAATAAATGTGAAAAAGACCCCATCATTCTGCCTTGCGAAGCAGACTACAGCAAATCATGAGGATCTTGCACACAATAGATTAAAACGGAAATCACTGTGAATAATCATTTTGAATTGAAAATCGATTTTGAATTGAACCGTGACTCCAAACATTGGAATCAAATCGTGAGATTGTTAAAGATTCCCACCGCTAGTGTTTACTCAGTCTACAGAGTCCGGTCTGCATAATGACTCACGTATCAGCAACCTGTGCACAGCAAGTAAATGTCTTTTGTTATTTTCCATAATTCAAATCTACAATCACCCAGTTAATTGCATTGCAGATTTCTATGACTTAAATATTTCCTTTTATATTTCTTTGCAGGTAGAGTGGAATGATGATTTATTAGGTTCCATTCTCAGGCCAGAAGAGGCATTGAGCCTCTATATGTATATTTAATAATTTTTTGTAGTTTTATTCTTTGGGATATTGGGAAAGGTGATAACTACTTTTAGAATGATCCATAAATGTTGGAATGATTAACAATTCATTTTGAGATAACTGTATAAAAATCACAAGTTGTCATGTTTTTTTTTCAGTCATCAAAATCCTGGTAAACAAATCTAAGAGAAGTCAGTAGTTGTTCAAAATCATTCAAAATCATTTACTGATCTACAGCATTTTATAATTTCATATTGTAACATTGTGGAGAATCTTAATCAAAGGAAATGTCTATATGAATCACATAACTCTAAATTCATATCAATACATCTGACTAACTAGACAGGATTGTTTTAATTGCTGATTTTGACAAGCAGATGCAGACTTCATCATCTCTATCTGCCAAGCAGAATCCAGTGGAAAATATTTCAAAATGGAGCAATCAGAAATTACCCTGATGAATCACAATTTTCTCCAGAAATACAGGAAGGTGACTGTATGTTTTTGTTTTTTTTACATTAAAATAGTTAAGAAAAGAAAATACACCTTACCTAGTCAAATAGTGGTAAGATGATATACTTTTTCTGTTAACAATTCAGCTACATTCTTCTGCTACCATAATCATAGTATTATAAGTGTTTTCATAATTAATAAAATATATATCTATGATAACTTCATAAATGCATGACGGCCATTGCAGATAGAAAAAAGTACATTTCCATGAAAAAAAAAGTCAGGAAATTTTAGATAATCTCATAAATTCTCTAGAAAAAAAGAGAAAACTTCTGAGTTTCAAGTCAAAAATTTATTTTTTGTTAGTCTTTTTTCTATAAATTTTCTGAGATAAATCTCAAAACTTCTGAGTTTTTTCGAATAATTTTTTTGACTTTTGGAGCCGAGACATTTTCTATAGTCTTCTCTAGAAAATTTCTGAGATTTTGGCTGAAATGGCTCCTTTCCCCCCCCTCTCTGCAATGCCCCTAATACGCCACTGTGTAGATGACTTTATTGTATTTTATTTTTGAAGAAGAATCCTTATCAGCAGCACAGTATGGCACATAACTCTCTTCAAGAGCCTTTTTGCAGTGAGTCACAGCAAAACATTCCTCTTCTGCAGGAGAAGAGGAAGAATTTAACACTCAATGTCAACTCAACAAAACAATGTTTGGGAACTCTACCTTTATCCACCCAGGGCCTGTACAAGCCCTGGGTGGAGGGAACGTCAGCCATGCTGAGTTTTCTGCATAAACACAGATCTAAACTGAAAACAACTGGAAGAGACAGATGCAATAAAGACGCTAGCAATGAATCTGTAAGAAGCTAATGCTAGGAGTCAACTAATCGAAGCTAACATTCTGGCTGCAATTCAGTCTGTTGGTTTCTCACTATTTGCAGATGATGGGATTATTTGGATTAGGGGGAGAAATACAGAAATTCCTAAAGGAATTACACAATGTAGAATCTTGTGTACTGCACTGGGGATTTAGATTTTCACCATCCAAAGAAAAAGTTGTCTCTACAAATATGAAATCAAATCTTCATACTTATCTCAATTGCATGAGAGTACCATTTTAGCCTGTAATACAGTGTATTACAGGCTAAAATTGTCAAATTTGATCTCAAAAGATCACAATGAACATCTTCCTCTACAGATTGTTCTTTGCATCACACTGTGGCATGTGGTGAACACATGGTACACCCTGGTGGCGAAACACACAAACAACACTTTCAGTTTGCGCCTTTCTTTTAATCTGATATTAAAACACATTACAAATTCAGTATGCAAATGCTCTCATTTGTTAAATTAAATTATTGAACAGGTCTTTGTTGGTGCAAGCTGTAGCAAAGAACTTAAATTAATTCATCCACATCAAACAGCCCAAACCTCTACAGCTTGAAAACTAATAAATATATCAGTAATTTACAGGCAAGTCAGACATCAGGCATGTCCGTTCTTTCAGTTAATAACCTTACTGTTGGCTCTTGAGCTCAGACAGTTTATCACACTGAGAGGAACGGAAGATCGGGAGCAGGTGAGGAAACCACTGTGGGCCCGGTGAGGAGATCAACCTGTGAAGACAAAAACACTTGGGACGCCCCAAGAAACGGGGCCACATTCTGAAGAAATGTCTACATCGTCCAAAAGTCCTTAAAGACATCACACAGTGCAAAATAAAACAAACAAAAAACAAAACAAAAAAAAACAACTGAACCTGGCTGAAAACCCCACATGAAACAAGGCGGTTCACCAACACCAACACTGTTCTTGGTAATAAGTCCTATGGAGAGCAGAGAGAGAGGCACCCAGCTGGGCTAACATGTAGAGCAGTGGTGCCCAAAGTCGGCCCTCTAGGGCCAGCATCCTGCATGTTTTAGTTCTCTCCCTGGTGGTAGCAACAACCTTCTCACCACATCAATTTTCTTCTTAAACCTTCTAATGAGCCTCATTTGATGCAGGTGTGTTAAACCAGGGAGCGAATTAAAACATCAAGATGCCGGCCCTCAGGGACCCACTTTGGGCACCACTGATGTAGAGTCACCTCCAATCTTCTGCTTGTTCACATGTCTGATTTAGTACAACTTGGTTCTCATCTCAATGTTTGACATTTTTAATCAGAAAGAAAGAATTGCTTGGTTCCATCAGAAGTGGAACAGAAGTTATTGGATGGTTGCTGAAGCATCCAACAGTCAGTGAGTGAAGATCAGGGGACTCCTAGTGGGCGTCAGACACCACTACAACAACTCCATGGAGTTTGAAAAGGGTCACATTTTGGGCTCTAATCTGGACCCTTGTGCAGCTGCCCAGATTCTAGGCCCAACAGGTATTGCAGTAGCCAGATGTTGAAGCACACATGTGGGTTTATCTAAATGGGATAGAGGTCTTTATTTGCAATAAACCAATAAAGATTGTTTTAGACTTTGCTGTTCTAAACAGCAAAACTGATCAGAGTTGAGGGCTCAAACATCTACCAACAAAGTCAAATCAAAACAACAGACCTCCATAGGATTCTGTTAGATCACTGTTCTAGCATAAGAACCAAGTTGCAATGAACCAGACTCATATTTTAGATTAACAAACCCAAACATTGAGCTCCTTTTAGCTGTGAAATTCAAATCTGTTGCAGAGTGTTTCAAACACACAGCAGTGAGGGTGACCTTGCAGAGTGTTTCAAACACACAGCAGTGAGGGTGACCAGAGAGTCCGTCCTGGCCTTATTTGGCCTTGTCATCCTGAGTATTTTCCTCTATCACCACGATCTGCACCCCTGATAGCTGTCCGCTAGCATCCAGCTGCAGCCCCTGAACGGCCTCAGTCTGTGCCTCCTGCAACTGGCACTGTGTGTCCTCTGCATCCGCCGCCATGGTTACCTCGATCCCACTCTGGACCACCATAGCGGTGGCTTCCCTGCCCGGCTCCTCGGCCAGCTGCAGCTCCATCATCCCCACCGTTTGCTCTACGGGGGTGGGGTTGATCTCGATGACTGTGTGCTCCTGGCCAGCTTCCATGTCCCCTTGCATCACCTCCTGCTGCACCAGCATGGTGCCGTCCACCACTTGACCTTCAATGGGGACCATCTCCGCGCCGCCGGCATGCTGGCTCAGGTGCACCAGCTCCACAGGGCTCATCACCGTACCAAGCTGGCTGGAGTCTTGAACTGCAGTGGTGCCTACCAGCGTGAGGCCCGAGGAAGGGTGCAAAGTGATGGCATCTCCCTTTCCATCTCCGGTCACCATGTAGCGAGTGAAGAGCTGGGAGCCGGCAGGGAGCAGGGTGACCGTGTTGGAGGACTGGGCTAAGGAGGCGATAGGCAGCCCTGCCACGGTGAACGGCTGGCCGACAGAGGACAGGGAGATGGGGGAGAGTACAGTGAACTGCTGGGGCTGCAGGGTGGCCTGCTGGCTGATGGGGGACGTCAGGAGGGTGGTGGTGGAGGCTGGCCTGTGGAGGCGGGGACGCTTGGTTGGACGCTTAGCGATGGCTTTGCTTTTGGCCGCTTGAGGGGAAGAGAGCAGCGCTCGCACCTGCTGCTGCTTTTTTTGTTCTTCCAACTGAACTTCCAGGTCTGCAGAAACACAAGATCAGCTTTGTTAGCTTACCCTCTTATATCAGGACACATCTGACATTCGACAAATCTCAATAACATATTTGGGAATATGTTAAAAACCATCCATACATGACATACATTTGGTGTCAATGTGAAAACACTAAACACTGTTTGTCATAATCTCCCAAAGACATTTTATCTGTTGTATGAAGGCGACTGCCATCTAAAACAAATCTCTCAAGTAGTACTGAATCATCCTCATGTACTTGCTCCTCAACGTGCTAATGGCAGAGAAACAACTTACCATTACAGGACAACTATTTATCCACCTCATCTGTGGCCATATTAACTATCCTTGACATTCATAACAGGCTGTGCCAGCTGCAGCGCAGCAGAGAGTAAGAGGGTGACAGAGAGGTGGGGGTGGGCAGCGCCACACGGAGAGGTGATTGACATCACTAAAACCCGGCTCCTTCCTCTGATAGGTTGTTTCTAGTTAGCACTGGGAGAAGGTGGAGGAACTCGATTTTTTTCTCCGATTATTTGTCTCATACCATAATGTCATGACATTTCAACAAATATGTAAAAAGATATTTTTTATAAGTTTTATGCCTTGATGTAATGAACATTAGTCTTTGGCAGTTTTCTGTCTGTACTCACTGGAGAGGGTGCTGAGGATCTGCTCCTGGCTGGGGTCCGTCTGCTGTTTTCTCCTCTCCAGAATCTTCTTGACCGAGTCCAGCAGGCCGAAGACTTGGGCAAGGTTACTGAGTACAGCCACCTCTACCAGACAGGAATCTGGGATCAGTGTGGCAACCAATCAAAGGGTCACTTGGTCAGTCAGAAAGGAGGAACAACTTAAGCTGCTGTATCCAGTAAACCCATTATTTGCTCATTACTGCTATAAAACCCATATTTGAAAGCATCATAAGATGTTTTCTGACAGCAGCAGGGTTTGTTCTTTCTTTCAGATAATTTCATACACTTCAGAGCAGAGCAGCCCCGGCAGGCTGTCCGGCTTTAGTAAATCAGGGCCCAGCATCCTCGGCCTGATTGACGGCCTGATTTCCTACCTGTGTCCTGTAAGGTATTTTGCTCTCTTCGCTGGAGCACGCCGTCCAGCATCTGGATCAGCTCCGTGTTGATGTTGGTCACCACTTCCCCCAGTAGGCCCACGTCAGCAATGCCCTTCCAGAAATTCAGCGTGTCCTCTGTGGACAAGCAGGAAAGCCTCAGTCAAAAAAGTGCCCATTGATTCAGATAGAAACAGTGCTGACACTTCCTCTGTTGTAACAGAGATCAGTTCATGGCGAATCATTGTGACCTGAGATCTCACTGGATCCCTTCTTATCTCCAGACTCCATGGAGCTGGAGCTCCAGTCCAACTTCCTGCCCATTATCTCGGCTCGATCGTCAGTCACCGTCCCGCCATTACCCAGGACCGTCTGAACTGCGGGTCACACAGGACAGCACACACTGGGCATATTACAGGCAGGATGGCAGCAATCATGAATGGAAGAAAACACCTAGCAGTTCTTGTTTTATTGGAACATTAAAGGGTAAGTATGTCATTCGGACTGGGGTGAAGGTTCCTCTTCCAGCAGGACAACCACACTACCATGCAGCCACAACGGTTTACATTAAAGCTGCAACTTTAATGTAACTTTTATAAAAAATATATATATATTTTTTTTAACCATTTATTGAAACTGTCACCATGTCATCACAGTATGGTATGAGACAGATAATCTGTGAAAATCTCCCAGTGCTCCATATCACTGCATAGCCCCTACTCCTCCTCCCCTCCTCCCTCTCTACTAGCACAGCATGTTGTGAATGCTAAGGCTAGTTAGCATGGCCAGCAATGACACCAAATAAATGGTTTTCTTGTAACTCTAAGTTGTTTCTCTGCCATTAGCATGAGTAAATGAAGTTGATTAACAGTGATTAGACCCTCCTCTGATTGGTTGTTTTTGGTCGGAAGCAGTGACATGAAGCTGAAGCGACCATTAGGGAGTGACTTTTACAGTAAACACCACATCTCTTCTAGAGCAACAATTAACTTTTAAACTGAAACAAACTTCCTGAATAATTGTTAAATATGCGAATAAACTACAGCAGTCTGTTAAATCTGAGCCTTCTCACCCTGAGAGGATGTGGGCGTAGTAAGGCCGGTACTGTCCGGAGGGAAGCGAGTGTTGTTGATTAATAGGTCAAACTTGGTACTGCGGCATGTGTTGGTACACAGGGTGCTGTGCTGATAGAAGTCCAGCTGACCTGAATCCATCATTTTCCTGCAGGGTACAAACAGGGAACGCTGAAAGAACAAGGAAACAGTCTCTCCTCTGAGCTTGTCATTTTCAATGCACAAGTCATATGTGAGCTTGCTCTAAATGCGACAACAGAAAGAGGCAAACAATAAGGTACCCATGCTGTGTTGTATCACCTGTTTTCTGACCCCCTGCCCTCACCTTAGCATGACTCCCCCCATCCTGATGGCTCTCTTCCAGTCTTTCAGAGTGGCTTTTCCAGACAGGTGCACAAACTGCTTTGGACTGATCAACTGGTCTTCATACTGCAGAAAACAGCAGTACAACAGTTAACACGCTATAGACTATGAGCTAATTTTAGTTATAGATGCAATCAGTTAATAGTAGTCAACAGACTCGTGATAGCCCACATGCTTAAGTTAGCATTTTAGCTAACACTAGCATTTTAACTGATTTTAGTGTACGTATAGCTGTTAGCATTCTAAATTGACTTAAATTGTTAATTTAAGTCAGCAGGCTAGTGACAGCCTACATGCTACTGTGAGCATTTGAGCTAATAGTAGAACTTAGCTGTCATGATTAGAATCAGCTAATGATAGTCAACATGCTAGTGATTGTCCACATGATTATGTTATCATTTTAGGTAGTATTAGCATTTGAATTAATTTTATTTTACATATAGCTGCTGGCACATTAGATTGACTAAGTTAATTTAAGTCATGCTAATGTCAGCATTTTAGCCAACACTAGCATTTTAACTAATTTTGGTTTACATGTTGTTTGCATACTAGATAGATCAAGTTAATGTAAGTCAAAAGGATAGTAAGCAGCATTTGAGCTAACAGAATTTTAGCTCATTTTAGCTTAAAAAGT
Organism: Xiphophorus maculatus; assembly: GCF_002775205.1. Classification (NCBI taxonomy): domain Eukaryota; kingdom Metazoa; phylum Chordata; class Actinopteri; order Cyprinodontiformes; family Poeciliidae; genus Xiphophorus; species Xiphophorus maculatus. Next base: position 26,843,736 of record NC_036455.1, on the reverse strand, counting down.
GAAGTATGCATACTGAATGGAATACGTTTATGTGATCCAACAGAACAGTATTTGCTAAAGCAAGCATAACCCACATGCTAACTTTAAAATTTTATCTCATTTTGGTGACTTTGCAGGATTTTACAGCATTAGGCTTCAATATACCTTAACACATTTCACGTTGATTCCAGGGCACACAAATTTTTTCACAAGCAACACAGCTTTACAGTCCCCACAGGTTATAGGACAGCCAATTTCAACATCATCCCCCTCTGTCTGCTCTGTAGGAAAGAAACAAACTTTTAGAGACAAAAACATCTGTGCCATTTTTCCTGGGCATTAATTATTTTTGACAACCTCTCACCTGATTGAGCTTCTACAGCCATAACAGCTGCATCGGTTTCAGCTGACTCATCACTACAGAAGAAGACAATTCACATATCTTCACTTTGGAACACAGTATCATAACCAACTTGTGCATGTTGACGACTTTAAGGCAGTCTATAGTTCTGGAATGTAGATTTTGTAAGAATCCTGGTTGTAGTACATACCCAGTGCTGATAGGCTGGAGCTGCAAGATGACCTGAGTCTTATTGGGGTCATCTGAATCACCTTCATCCTCATTCTTCACCATCACCATGTCCCCCACAGACACCGTCACCTCATTTGTGTTTGCCATTGCTCTCACAACAGAACACTAGAGTGGGTGGAAGCATTTGTGCAACATCTGTAATGGGAGGCACAACATACAGTATACACTTTACTCAGTCACCCATGTTGAAATCCAGACCTGGATCTTCAAGATGCTGGTTGTTCTCTACTGTTGTCTACTCAGATTGCATTACAAAGACATGAACTCTTTGTTACTGAGGTGGTTTCTGAAGGCAGCTGGTTGCACTGACAGGTCTCAGCAAAACGGGATCTGAAACACACTTTAGGCATGTACTAAAATGCAAAGTCCAGATTGAGAATCTGTGCCAAGGATTGAAAATCGATGTTGACAGATAGTCTCTATCCAATTTAACCAGGCTTGAAGTTTTTTTGCAAAAAGATTTAATCCAATTTACTCAAATGTGCAAATTTCTGAAACATTCTTACTCAAAGGCCTGCTGCTGCTTCCTCAACAAAGAGCTTTTTCATAAAAAATAAAAAAAACACTACTTTGGGTTGGTCATGAAAATGCCAATAAATACTATGAAGTTTATGGTTGTAAGATGATAAAACTTAGAAACGTTCAATATGAATATTACCATATGCATGTACTCTAAAATCTTAAAGTTTGATCAATAACTATCAAGAATATAATGGTTAGCTTTTGAATGTTTATATTTATTAATTACAGTGAAATTAGCAGTAGTTTAAATCCGTATAAATGTATTGCTCCAAGGAATAATTCAACCATCTTGAAAATCAAGTTGAGCCAATCAACGTCCTAATTAGCAAGGATGTAGCTACTAGTTTTGTTAGCATCTTAAGTGTTTAGGGTTTTCTGGGCTTTTTAATGTTTTATTTGAACCCCTCTTTTTCCAGGTTGAAAGACAAAATTCCAACAATTATTAGAACGTTTCATGTTCTAACTCATTTGTGTGTTTCCCCCTAATCTACACAGGCTACTTTTAGGAATTTGGAGGTAGTCCTTCTAGGTTATTGTTCAATCCAACAGCCTCGCAGCATGATACTGCCACTCCCGTGCAAGACAGCTGGTAGTGTTCTGAGGTTTGAAAGCTTCACGTTGACTCCTCCATATATACTTTCACAAAGTCTGTGTCGCCTTTCCCTAAAACCGTCGTTTAGGAGATATTAGTTGTGACGTTTGAGTAAATGTGTGAAGACTGGCACAAAATGAGGTCATAGTTTCTAATACCAAACGCGTATTATTTCCTGAGTATAGTTTCATATTGTCCATGTTAGGGCTGTTTAAACCAAATGATAAGATGTTAAATAGCGACATATTGCATTTAAGTTTAAAACTTTAATATGTCAGTTTGAACGCGCGTGGGTAGTGGGTTCTCCACGCGCAGCGGGGGTTGGGGGTTATAAAACCGCAGTTTAGCTCTAAGTGAGGGGAAATTTGACTATTTTCGTTCAATCTCTCAGGCCACACGACACCTAAAGCTATCCGTTCTAGTTGAATATTAAGACTTGTATCTCCAGAAGTTGTCGGACTGTCATCGCCTCAAAAGTAAACCCAAATGTGAGTCGTTTAGAACCACCGAGCTACACAGTCTCGGTTTGGTGGTAGCCATTACAGCTAATGCAGCAGCGTCGTTTCATATGTAGGAAGCTGGACAATACTACAGAACTCCACCGTCCGAGACGGGTAAACCTTTGCATTTAAAGTGTGACGGCTACGTGCCGCTTGTCTATGAACCGTACGTCCCCTCGTAACTCTGCATTTTAACTCTCCGCTCCCCCTCAAAATGACGTCTCCCTGTGCGGCGGCACGTACAGCAAACAACGGCACGGCGACGGCGGCGTTGCCCCTCCATTCTGCGCGAGGCTGGCTGACTGAACCCCTTCCGCGAGTTAAGCTAACCTCTGCGGCTAAAATCACCGTTTGTGTCGCTGGAACAATGTTACTCTGCAGTGATATATATTAAAATTCACATTGTGGAAAAAGGCCCGTCCTTACCGTTTTATGAAGACAAACACATCCCTAGATTGTGGGGAGCTTCGGCGCATGCGTACTTGACTGTTGTAGCCGTACTTCCTGCTAAACAGCGCTCGCCCTGCTTTAAGCTCACTTGCGAGAGGCAACAATGTCAGAAATTCACTTGATCAGACGGGACTGAACGACTCCCACAATATAACACTTTCATGCAAATGAGCAGATTGTTAGGTGCGGTGATCTGTTACGTTTTATACCCTTATTTACGGGATTGTGTCACAGTCACCACTACAGGTTCCGATGAAATCATTGATGTCATACGCAACAGAAGTAAGCCTAAGTGTGTTAGCACTGTCACATCAGAGTATAAAGTGAACCGCAGCTCTGCATGAACTGTTTATGACCCGCATGAAATGTTTCTTCACATAGAGAGTGGAGGCGCCGAAACAATTGGTTACCAGCAGCCTCAGATTTTAAAAATTATGCTTCCGAAATCTCTTGATGGCGATTCCGCAAAGAGGATGAGACTCCCTCACCCTCCCTGTGTCAATCACGACAGAAGCCCTTTTTAACATGAGCGCGTGTTGCCCACGTGTTTATGATCACTGGGATTATCTGTCTCACTTAGAGTTTCGACGTTTCCACTGCCGTCAAAATAGCTAATCATAAAAATTGATGGTGCCTCACAACATTAATAAAACTATTAGTTTTCTGGTTTAATGTTATAATAAATGTTTATACTATATGTTTTTTTCTATTTCTATAGCACAGTAAACCATCCGAAACGCATGATGGGTAAAGAAAAGGCGTGACCCTTTTCACTCTTGCTATGCTATTGGTTGTGTTCGGCCGACGCAGTGTTTAGGTGAATTTATAAAAAAAAATATTTAAAACGACTGTTAAAAAGTGACTATCATCATGAAAGGAAATTTTCACAATTGTAGAAGTTGTTATACTTTCACACGTGTTGGTGGCAGAAAATACAATAACTAAACATGATCAAAAATACTAAAGTCTTAAAATCCTTCAAATTTAACTTAGTTTATTAGTTTACTTCAATCATGACTGGACAAAACAACAAGGTCTGACCCGGTTTAAATACAAAAAAATGTTCACTAACATACACTACACTGAGACTATTCCTCATTCACCCTTCACCCGTTGTGATTGTGTCTTGTCTCTTGTCTTGTCTTGTCTCTATGCTGTAACTGCGAAGTAATTTCCCTGCTGGGATGAATAAAGTACTTCTATTCTATTCTATTCTATTCTATTCACAGGAATAAACACAAAATGTTTTCATAATAGTAGGAAGGAATACAGTATTTGTGATCTGTGATTTAAGAAGTGATTCATAATCACTCATAAGCACAAATGGCCTCCCGTTTGTCCTGTATGTTTTTCAATCCAATTCAGCACCAATTCTCAGACATTATACCATTCTAATTTATAAAACAGCATGTTGTGATTGATAGGGTTGAAAAAGTATGTTGAAACTGCGTATTTATTTTAACTGAGGTTACAGCATCAGTTAAAAAATCTATTCACCTTCTTGAATGTTTTACCCTTTTTGCCATTTTCACAAATCAATTGTGAAAAATAAATAGAAAAGCATCTATTAATGTCAACGTTAAAACAGGTTTCTACATAACAAGGTCAAATAGGAATATTAAATGAATTGTAACATAAAATAAGTGATATAGACATTTTATTCACCCCTTTATGGTGTCTGATCAAATTAATAGCAAGATTTTTTGAAAAACAATAAAACCCAATATAATAATAGTAAGCAGGGCATGAAATCTTTCATTCACATAAAAAAAACACAGCCCAACGATTTGCTGTGGCCTCAGGAGGAGTCTGTGGAGCTACAGAAATGAGGAATTCAGACCAAAGCATTGTTGATCTACTTTATATAAACCATAAGTGAATGGTTTGCATATGAAAAGGAAGGAGTTTAAAGCATGACATGTCCACTTCAGGTTATTTTGTGAAGAGAAATTTCAAAAATTTGTGGGCATTCAAAGCTGGCTGAGACATATCCCTAAAAGACTTGCAGCAGTAATTGCAGAAAAAAGTTGTTTAGTATTGATGGTGCTGGATAATGCAAAAAAACTGAATACACTATAGGTTGTGGTCATAATGTAACAAAATCAGAAAAAGTTCAGTGTGTATGAATACTTTTGTATGCCACAATATCGTATGAAATGTATACTGTATATGTATATATATGATATAATTGAATTGAATCACATACCTTAATAAGAATGGTAACCCTTACATACGCAAAAGTCTAGTTTTCACATCGGATGACTTGTGCAATTTGTCCACTGGACAGGCTAAGTGGAAATTCAAATTCAGTGCAGCTGCAACACATCGCCCGTATATCTTAACCTGTAGACTGAGATGTATATCAGTATTGGGCAAGGTTAGGGTTTGGATTAGGCCACTCAAGTTAATAAATTCCAATAAAGACTGAAATGCAAACTCATATGTATGTGAGTGTTGGTGATGATGGGTGTAGGAGAGCTCCAAGTAACCAGTCCAAATATGATATATTGAACATCTATTTATTTATTCTTTTATCAGTCACTGAGATTACATCACCCCAAAACAATCTTTTAAGTGACAAATAAAAAAAAGCTAAGTCATGAATTCTAACCTCTGAAGAGTTTATATGATTGAGTTCCACCGGTGCATTTTATGAAAAGTGATTCAGACCAAACAGTTTGTACAACATATGAGAATCTTAACATTTTCTCTTCTTCAAAGCCTTGTGCAAACTGAAAAAAAAGTTTGGTGACTAATTAAGAAATGCGTGATTGTTACCAGAAAAAAACAACTTTAAAATAAAGTGACATTATAGAATCTGAAAAAATACTCCAGCTGTGCTAAACTAGCCTTAGCAAAATCTGACTGAGACACTTTCTTGTTCTCACTTCCTAAACTGATTCCTCAGCTAGTAGTTATACAGTTAATACTATTGCTGAATCTAAGTTGATCTTAAAATAATTATGAATATGTATATGTAGCCTAATCACTTTAAAAATGAAGTATAGTTCAAAACTTAACTGGCATGGCTTAGCAGATGCTGCTCCAACGTTTCCTCCAGTACTCATCCTTGGACTGAGCATAAATGCTGCTATGTAAGGCTGCCTCTAGCTCTAGAACAGGGGTGGGCACTCCTGGTCCTCGAGGGCCGGTGTCCTGCAACTCTTAGATGTCTCCCTGGTCCAACACACCTGAATCCAACAGCTGAATCTCCTCCTAAGTGCAGTCAAGTTCTCCAGAGTCCTGTTAACGACCTCATTATTTGACTCAGGTGTGTTGAAGTAGAGATGCATCTAAAAGTTGCAGGACACCGGCCCTCGAGGACCAGGAGTGCCCACCCCTGCTCTAGAATCAACCCCCACACATATGTATGAGTGGCAACAACATTCTCCTATCACACTTCAAAGCCAAACATGCAGATTTCTGTAAAAACATAACTTCTTTTTACACATTACCTGATAAGAGAAGCTGGGTTTGCAGTGGAAAGTGACAATGATTTGCATCACCTACATCACAACTAATGTAATAATACGACTTGAGACATTATTTCCAATGTAACTCTTAGTTGATTCCCATTGGTGGCTAAAGAGGCATTTGATTCAAAAAGGAAGTCTTTCAGAAATAACATTTGATCATTCTTCAGTGAAAAAAGCGGCCATCTTTATCTGCTTTGGTTAATACATTGAACAGTTGGGTAAAGAGAGCAGTAGATTGAAATGATGGATTCAGTAAAGAATGGCAACATGTTTTTCATCATGTGCAGTTTGACCCTGTATAAAGGAGGAGACCAGGGAAAAGGAAAGTCAGAAATACTCATTTAAATGGAATCTATCAAGGCAAAGAACCTGTAAGATAAAGTCTTCCTGTGCACTCAGAACATATTGTACTGTATATAATATACATGAATAAAAATATATAGAAAAGTGAATTTGAGTGTAAGAGTAAAAAATAAAGGGATGCTGCAGATGTAGCATACTATTGTCCTTATCTTACACTGTGCTATAACATATATTGTATGCTGAATTAACTAAATATTCTATATTATAGAACAGAATAAATGTCTGGCAAGGTTGTGTTTGGTGGAGAAAGTTTAGCGAAGACGAGTGATTTCCCAAGTTAAGAGTTCTGGGTTATCAAGCTGTTTGTTTAAAACTTCTTTAGTCCAGAAGGAATTCTCAAACCTGGGAAGGCTGCATGTCACATTTGCAACTGCAGCTTTGTTGTAATTACATTTCACTCTTCGCTGAGTATGGCATTGCAGAAGGAAGTGTGCTGTTTAAATTAGTTATGAGTTTTGGGTTACTTTTAGGGGTGCACCAATTGCAGTTTTCTGACTGATCACAGATTGGTAGTCTTTAAGAAACCTGACCTGGCCATTTCAATTTTGGCCGGTACCGATTTTTTTGTCTGAAATGTTGTTAAATATAGCAAGAAAGTCACTGATTTGGCAACAGTAGAGTAACTATTCTTAATTGCAAACATGCAGACATGATCTGGTGGGCCAGTCTGTCAGTCAAACCTCTCATGTGGCAGAGTAAAAGAGAACAGTGGCTGATTTTTAGACCTTTACCGAGATAGACAAGATCAGTGGACAAAATC